>NC_142092.1:29665353-29966186 GCF_054644295.1 Miniopterus natalensis | reverse complement strand
GAATTCTCGTATATGAAATGTCCACAATAGGCAAATCCATAGAGACAGGAAGCAGATTATTGGTTGGCAGGGGTTGGGTGAAGAAAGGGGATGGGAGGTGACTGCTTAATGGGTATGGAGTTTCCTCTTGGGGTGATTTCATGTTATGGAACTTAATGGCGATGATGGTTGCCCAACAGTGTACATGTACTAAATGTCACTTAGCTGCACACTTTAAAATGGTTAATTTTATATTATATGTAGTTTACAATAAAATAAAATAGAAATACAATCAAAAGGGAAGTTCAGGAGAGAGATTACAGGTGAGGGGCATGGGGAGGCTATGCACAGGCTATGAGTGGGGTGGGGAAGATGAAGGTGAATGCAAGCCCAAGAGTTAGGCCATCGTAGCCGTCCCTGTAGCCCCCACTGTCGTGAACTTGTGTTGATCCTTCTACCTGTTTTGTTCAAGGCGCTTCTGGTTAAGTCCCCTGACTCTTCCAGTTCTTGAACCAACTCCCAGTTGCTTATCCTGCTTCCTACAGATACAGAATTGGCTGCTTTCCTCTCCTCTTCACTGCCTACTCTACATTTTGGGCTCCTTGTCACCACAAGGCCCTCTATGAAGCAAACACTGTACTTTTTTGCTTCATTTCTTCTATTTACCCTTTGTATTGAGGTGACATTTATTGAGGAAAAGAGTCCAAGGTCATAGTAGGCTAAAGATATTAATAGGCATGGTGTTTCAGTCAGGGCTTTAAAAAATCTCCCCACTGAAGAACTTACAAAGACGTGTTGTCTTCCACGACAGTGGCCTGTTTCTTCCCTTCGCAGAGTCCTGCTCAGTCCTCAGGGCTCTGGGACATGAGGTCAATTCCAGCCTAGCTTTAGCTGTTTGGGTTCACTCCACATGTGAGGAAGAAGCCATGGATAGCTTCAGGGGTGTTGTGAGGACATAATTCTTCAGTTTAGTGGTGGGTTCATAGGTGTTCATTATGCTTCAAAACTTATAAGCATATTATCTAACATGATACTTTTCTTTCCAAAATAAGAATAGCTAAAACCCTAAGAATGATGCTAGAGTTTAGTTCCTTTCAATGGGGAACATTCACAGGACCAACCTGATCTTTCAAAATGGCTGTAGATGAGTATGTTTCTCTCTAGGCTTCCCCAGTTAGGATCAGAACTGAAGTAACTTTCGTGTTGGAAAGCTGCTTCAACCATGTTGATCTATATTCTCTTTGTCTCCATTCTTGAAATTGGAAGATAAAGTATATCCTGATCAACAAGGACAACTAATCATCTTAACCAACACACATACTGAGAGAATCAGTTGGCATGGGCCCTGTGCATTCCTGTACTTTCTTGCTGGGTAGGCCAAGGATGCGGCCTGGCTGCCCTTTACCTGTGCCATTTCTCAGGGTTCTGTTTGCAGTGAGCAGTCTTGAGGGATGAAGTAGCCTCTTTTAGCAAAGAGCAGCCTTGCAGAGCACTCACCATAAAAGTGGTAGATTCCACAGCTCACTGTTCCTCAGTTAAGTCGTAAACCTGCTGCATCCACCTCAGCGTCCAGCCAGGCCCACCTCCATCCCTCCATGGGACTTGGGGCGCATAGGAAACACCTCACGTTCATGGTGAACCTGCTCATGCTGCTTGCTGCTGTGTAAGTAACAAAGTCTCCTGCAGCCTCCCTGAAACAGTACCAGGCTAAGCTGTTAACTTGCCACTAGGGTAAATCCCAGACCCTTCCCAGGGCCTGCCTGCTTTGGGGACGAAGCTGAGATGCTCATAGAAACATGGCATTCTGGAAGACAAAGGACAAGAGCCCTCAGTGGTGGGTTACCGGATATAAGAAAACTCCCTGAGATCAGGTAGGAAACGCTCTCACCTAGGTGGTGGTGAGGGGGGGAGGGGAGGGGTCTCTCGCTGTCCTAGGTGTTAAATGAGGCTGAGCAACAAAACACAGGAGCAAAACAGGCCACCCAGATGGTACTCTGGTTGTGGCACATTCTCCTCTGGGTGGGAGAAGGAAGGATGTTACCATGACAGTGGGGCATCAAGCCCCACACCTCAGCTGTGGCTCATGGGTCAAGGGGTCCCCAAAGCTGAAATAGTGGTGTCAGCATTGAGGTTACAGAACTTTAGGTAGACCACAAACATTAGAAACTTGTGTGTTGAGCCCAGTGGCGGGAGGCCCCGTGAAACAGAGTGAATGCAAAGGCTAATTACTGGCACCGGGTTGCTCTCTCCCCGTTTCTTTCCCAACTTCAGCTGCTTTAGGGAAGAAGCTGAGTGTTCTGGGCAACTTCAGAGAGTGGAAAGGAGGGACTCAAATGTTTATGGCTCTGTTGGATGGAGGTACCCAAGTCTATTTATTCCCATGCAGATGGAGGGTGAGTTAAGTACCAGGTTGGCCCAAAGTGCTGAGGATACAGGTGTGGATGAAAATGAGGCCACCTACTAGACCTGACAAGCTCAGAGGCGCCGCCTGCATGGCAGGCCTTACAAACCCAGAGACTGAAAAAACCACATAGGATGGTCTGAACATAAAAATTCCTAACTAAATGCGGGTGATGGTGGTAGTCACATTCTAAGCCAGTATCTTCCTTGACAAAGGTCAGTCTTTTCCTTAATGGAGTCTGTCTATTGTCTTTTTGCATCTAAGATAACATACCTTTGAAATGTCAGAGTAATCTTTTCCAGACCCACTGCACCAGAGTAGACCACAGAGTCTCTCATCATTACCTCGTTCCCAGCATTCTATCTCTGTGCTGTAAATATGATTAACTATCCTGTACCCACCAATGTAAAAGAAATGTGTCTCTGTATTTTGCTTTTTGTCCAATCCCCAGATATCCCCTCTTTGCTTTCTCCTGCCCTCTTAATCTACCACCAATGGATTTCATGCAACCCTAGTTACAGCTTCTTCTTTTATTCTAATGTACAAAATAAGCCACAAAACTGCCATTTTCCAAAGCGTTTTCTCAATCTGTTTAGATTTTGCTCCCCAGCAGTTGTCCTCAGTTTGGCTCAAGTAAACTCATAATAATTCTCTACAGTTTTGGAGGTTTCTTATGACACACAGGGCAAAGCAGTGGCATTAGTAGAGGCTAAAATAGTGATGTTCCTGAACCCCAGTGCTCTCAGTGGCCAGGGGTGCACACAGGAATAAGGTGCACCCATGCTGGGACCCGGAGCCAAAGAGTAAAATGCTTCTTAGCTGCTTTGCACTCCCTAGTTGCCCCAGCTCACTGGGAGACAGCATAAACTCCTGAAACTGCTAAAATAACCCCTATATAACCTATGTTAAACTCTTTGGTCCATGTTCCCGGGGGGGGGGGGGGGGGGGGGGGGCGGGGAAGAGCAGTGGAATTCAACAGATAGGATTTGAACAAATAGGATTTGAACAAAGTTTGCAGTGAGGAAGGGAAATTTAAGGTGATCTTTGAGCTGCTTCAAGATCCTGCAGTTGTTTCCCCTGTTATTTAAGTGTATAATGAAACCCGTGTGTTACTTGCTTATACTGTGAATATTCACAGTGACGAGAGAGCACCTTTCCATTCAAGGATTCCCTGACCCCTTCCAGGTTGTCTAATAGAAACAACATAGAGACCCAAAGAGAAAAACAAAAAATCACAGCTGATCCCCAGAGAGGCCTAGTACTGCAGTGTCCCCTGCTGGACACAGGCACCAAATACATCCTGGAGCTGCCATAGCAAAGTACCACAAACTGAGTGGTTTAAGCAACAGAAATGTAGTCTCAGCTCTGGAGTTTGGAAGTCTAAAACTAAGGTGTCAGCAGGGTTGGTTCACTGCAGGCGCTGTGAGGGTAGAATCTGTTCAGGCCTCTCCCCTTGGTTTGTAAATGGCCAATTTCATATTAACATGGCATTGTCCCTGTATGCCTGTGTCCAAATTTTCCCATTTTATAAAGATGCCAGTCACCTTAATGACCTCATTTTAACTTGATTACTTCTGTGAAGCCTCTATCTGCAAATAAGGTGACATTGTGAGGCGGTGAGGGTTAGGACTTTAACATATGAATGTGGCGGGGTGGTGTCACAATTGAACCTGTAATATACCCCTTTCAATAATGTGAGGCAGCTGTTGGCCTACCTTGTTAAAAATGAACACCTGACCCATGGAGGTTTTGTGGACTCTCAGGCCTGACATCTCCATGTTGAGGTGGGTTAACTAGGACAGGACAAATACAACCTAAAGGCCTGTTTGCTGGTCAAATTAAAATGTATTTGAGGGCCTGGCTGGCCTGACTCTGTTATTACAATTTTGCATAAAGTAGTAGTAGTCCTTTGGGAAAAAGGTTATCCCATTCTGCCACCTGAAGCAAAGCTACTGGCTCAATGGAGCCCTTGGATTCACAGAGATTCTCCTAAATGCCTGGGCCTGTTTCACCTCTGATTCAGCTAAGCTGAAAACTGATGTTGCTGATAGTGCTCCTGCCAGCTAAGGTGATTGCTGGGATCAGTGGGTAGAAGTCAAGGTTGTTCTCAAACTTCTGGTCAGTTGGGCTGAGGGGCAGGGTGTCAGGAGGGGCAATCCGCCATAGGCCCTGAATGTCCCAGCACAATCTGCCATAGGCCCTGAATGTCTTGCTGGGTAGGCCAAGAATGCAAGACCCAGACTGCTCTTTGTTCAGGCCATTTCTCTGGGCTGTGTTTGCAGTGAACAACCCTGAAAAATAAGGTAACCTCCCCAACTCAGGCAGCTCACCATTCACTATAAGAACAGTGATTCCCTAAGCTCAGTGCTTCTCAAATGCTCCACAAACCCACGGAATGCCCAGCATCCATTTAAACACATCTTTGTTGCTTCTGTGAGACTTGAGGGGAATGGGAAATTGACACCAACCTCATGCTCATACTGCTTGCTGTGTTATGAGTAATTAAGTTCTCTGCCTCTGACATAGGTGTCTCCTGTATTCTGCCAGTATCCATGAAATAGTGATAGGCTAATTTGTTAGCTTGCAAATAGGGTAAAATCCCAGATCCTTCACAGATCCTGACTTCATGGGGACTGATGTAAGAGTAAAAGCCCTATAGTTTCCAAAGGTCTTGGACAAGGACTCTGAGGATGTGACATTCTTGGCTGGTGTGTATGCCTAATGTTTAGTCTTCCCTAGGTCACTCTGCTCTGTTATAGTAATTCAACTGCCCGTTCTTTCAATCGTTCCATTCCCCCAAAAGACATCATTATCCTGCACAATTATTACTCTTATTACTCTTTAATAACAATAATAGCAGCAGCAACAACTAATACTTATAGAGTGAGAGATTGTTCTAAAGACCTGAAGCATTGTTCTATATACTTTTTATATACTACCATCTTTACTCCTCAAAATAACCCTATGAAGGGGATACTATCATCTCTAGCTTACAGATTAGGAGACTGAGGCACAGTCATACAGTTAATCAGGGGTAGAGATGGGGCTCAACCCCAGGCAGTCTGACTTTAGTCCTCATTTTTAGCCACTCAGTATACTGCCTCAGAGTAGGACCTTCTTCTCTCAGAGCCATAATGAACCACAGAGGCCTAGAGATCTTTGTTTGAAATCTTAGGAAGATAATTCCAGTCAAACTTTTAACACTTGATTTTGACATACAACATTTAAAAATACTTTTTTGAAAACCTACATTAGGCAATTAGACAATCTTCTACTTTGCTTTGATCTTTTCTATCCAACCTATGTATAAATCCAGTGTCAAGTTTTCATACTCTCTGTATTAGTGTCCTATTGCTCTATCACAAATTATCAAACTTAGTTGCTTAAACCAACACAAATTTGTTATCTTACAGTTCTGGAGGTCAGAAGTCCAAAATGGGCTGGTAGTACTGCATTCCCTCTGGTGGCTCCAGGGGAGAATCCATATCCTTGCCTTTCCCATTTTATAGAGGCTGTCTGTGTTCCTAGGCTCATGGTCCTTTACTCCATTTTCAAAGCCAGCAGCAAGGCATCTTCAAATCTCTTTCTCTCTCCCCTTCTCTGGCCCTCTTTCCTCCCTTTCCCTTATAAGGACCCTTGTGATTACATTGGGCCCATCCAGATAATCCAGGATAATCCAGGATAATCCAGGATCTTCTCCATCTCAAGCTTCTTATCTTAATCACATTGCAAAGTCCCTTTGACATGTAAGAAAACATAGTCACAGGGGATCAGGATGCAGATATCTTTAGGGTGGTGGTGGTCTCATTCTGCCTATCCTTTATTCTAAGCAGCTGTCTCTTCCTCTAGTATGGAATTTTTAACACAAATACTTGGATTGGAGATTTTAAAAAGCCTATTCACTAGGTAATTAATAATCCATTTCATGTTGGCTTTGAGGATGGAGCCCCAAGAGCATTTTACCTTTAGGGATCAAAGAGAATATATTGCTGGAGCACATGTGTCAGAAACTTCAACCACTGTAGCAACATAAGATCTTAAATTATTTAAAAATGTACCTGATTAAAGATGGCAATGGTCTGAGTGGAAGCTACACTGACACTCTCCTGGGACCAAACTGGAATTACAACTAAAATATAGAAAACCATCCTGAATAATCAACTGCAACTGAAGACAAGCTGGAGAGCACCCTCATAATGAAGGAAGAAAAGTGGAGACCACATAGAGACTGGTAGGAAGTGCAGAGGTGCAAGAGGGCTGGTTGGGCTCCCACAGGCAGCAGCTGAAGGTCCAGAGGGATATTTCAGCTGTGGAGGTTTCCTACTGAGGACTCTGGGGCCTAAAGTCCAGGCTGGGCTTCCCAGCCAAGAGCACCAGAACTGAGAAAGGTGCTCACATAACATCTGGCTGTGAAAAGCAGCCAGGTTTCTGCCTGCCAGGGAGAGACAGCTGGAAATGCAGGCACCCTCTTAAAGAGCCAAAGCACAAAGTTTCCTGTGCAGCACTCACCTTGGGCTCCTGCAGAGGGAGGGCAGAGTGGACTGGAGCTGTGTGAGGACAATCTAGGGTTGTGGGCTCTGGAAATAGAGATTAGAAGGCATACATCTGTATTCCTGTGCCAAGTTATTCCCCTATACTGCAGAGGAGGATATCTTTCTCAGGCAGACATTTTGCTGCTTTTGCCTGGGGGGGTAAGGGGGAGGGGTAAGCAATTGCCCCACCCTGCTAGAAAACCTCTTTCCCTACCTAAGGAGTTTCCACAGCCTGAGGCTCATTAAGAGAATCAGATTAATCAGCCTGCAGCCAGAGGTGGAGCTCAGAGTGCTTTGAGTTTTTGCCTAATCTGCTTCTGGACCCAGGCCTTGGAAAAGCAGACTTTGGTGTGCACCTTGGTCCTGTCCAACCACACCCAGCCCCAGCAGAGGGGACCTCAAGCCAAGGGTTGTTGATAGCTCCAAACAAGGTACTCAGGGCCAGTCACAAACTGCGTCTGACATTGGCCTGCACCAGAGACCCTCCAAAAAGACTGAGAGTCCTAGTAGATCTACCTAATACATAGGCAGCCAAAATAGGGAGACAAAAAAACAAGCCCCAAATGAAAGAACAAGAGAAGTCTCCAGAAAAAGAGCTAAATGAAATGGAGATAAGCAATCTATCAGATATAGAGTTCAGCATACTGATTGTAAGGATGCCCAACAGCATAAAAAAAGATATGGAAACTATGAAGAAAATTAAGAATGACATAGCAGAAACAAAGAATACATTGGAAGGAATAAACAGCAGATTAGAGGAAGCTGAGGTTCAGGTCAGCAAATTAGAAGACAGGGTACAGAAAAATCACTCAATCAGAAGTCCAAAAAGAAAAAACAATTAAAAACAGGAGAATAATCTAAGGGAGCTGTGGGATGACATGAAACGTAACAATGTTCGCATTTATAAGTCTACCAGAAGGGGAAGACAAAAAGCAAGGGATAGAGAATTGAAGAAATAATGGCAAAAAATTCCCTGACCTGGTCAAAGAAAAAGTCACACAAGTTCAGAGAGTCCCAAGCAAGAAGAATCCAAAGAGGCCCATGCCCAGACACATCATAATTAAAATGCCAAGAATTCAAGACAAAGAGAGAATATTAAAGGCAGCTGGAGAAAATCAATCTGTTACCTACAAAGGAGCTCCCATAAGGCTGTCAGCTGACTTCTCATCAGAAACTCTACAGGCCAGAAGGGAATGGCATGAAGTATTCAAGGTAATGCAAAACAAGGATCTGAAACCAAGACTACTCTATCCAGTAAGACTATCATTCAAGATAGATGGTGAAATAAAGAGCTTCCCAGACAAAAAAGTCTCAAGGAGTTTATCACCACCAAACCAGCATTGCAGGAAATGTTAAAGCAACTGCTGTAATTAGAAGTAGAAACAGAGAAAGAGAGAGAAACATAGGCATAAAGAATTAAAATGGCAATAGATAAGTATACTTCTCCAAAGAAGACAAACAGATGGCCAAGAAACATGAAAAAATGCTCGAAGTCACTAATCATTAGAGATGCAAATTAAAACCACAATGAGGTATCACTTCACACATGTCAGAATGGCTACCATCAACAAATCAATGAATGACAAGTGCTGGAGAGGGTGTGGAGAAAAGGGAACCCTAGTACACTGCTGGTGGAATGCAGACTAGTGCAGCCACTATGGAAAGCAATACGGAGTTTCCTTAAAAAATTAAAAACTGAACTGCCATTTGACCCAGTGATACCACTTCTAGGAGTATATCCTAAGAAACCCAAAACACCAATCACAAAGAACTTATGCACCCCTATGTTCATAGCAGCATTATTTACAATAGCTAAGATCTGGAAACAGCCCAAGTGCCCATCAGTAGATGAGTGGATAAAAAAGCTGTGGGACATTTATACCATGGAGTACTATATAGCTATAAAAAAGAAAGATCTCTTATCCTTTGGGACAGCATGGAGGGAACTGGAGATATCATGCTAAATGAAATAAGCCAGTCAGAGAAAGACAAGTACCACATGATCTCACTCATATGTGGAATGTAATAAACAAAATAAATTGATGAACAAAATAGATCCAGAGACACAGAAGCATGGAACAGACTGAGGGAATCTCAGAGGGAAGGCAGAGGTGGGGGAGTGGGTGGGGAGAGATTAATCAAAGAACTTACATGTTTACAAGCATAGCCCATGGACACAGACATTGGTATGGGGAAGGCTTGGGGATGGGGTGGATGCAGGGTGGAGAGGATCAATGGGGGAAAAAAGGGGACATCTGTAATACTTACAACAATAAAGATAAATATAAATAAATAAATAATAAAATAAAATGTACCTGAAGTCGAGCATTCATAAGCATGAACTCCTGTTGGATTTTCATGTTTTCATTCAGAGATTTTGAAAATATAAACCCCATCTTGACCTAAAATATAAAAAAAGCAAAGAGGCTTGAAACAATATATTCTACATGCATCCCTCAAATGCTCTGCTTTGGGATATTGTGAGCGTATGACAACGTTAAAAACAAAAAAAAAGAAAAAATTCTGACCTGGGAACACAGTGTGGATTCTAGTCCTTGCTCCTAACTAGCTGTCTGGTTGTGGGCAAACTTAATTGCTTAACCTTCATTTACTAAGACCAGCTGATTGAACTAGATGGCTTCCAAAATCTTCTGCTTTGTAAGTATATGGCTCCATGTTTCCTGATTTTGTTTCCCACAGTAAATCTTGAAGAACTAAATACTTAAAAACTGACAGGAAAAAAACCCTCTTTTTTTTCTGAGGGGCAGGGTGAATATCAACTATCCTTTTACCTTCTTTGTTCCTGAGGGGTAATTCAGAAGATGCATTGTGCACTTTAAGGACAGATGTGTCTGTGCTCCTTGCATTTGTGTTTTAGGAAGTTTTAAGTATCTCAAGGTCGCTATATCAATACTCTTTTTGTAATCCCTGACCCTCTCCTACACACCCTCTATTTCCATCTACCTACTACTGACATCCCTTGGCCATCCTCCTCTAGCTTCACCATTGTTCTCTTCAGGTTACTACGGAAGTTCTCAAGGAGGAAAACATAAGGATAATTAAATGTCCTGGGAAATAAATATCTGTCCTGTATTCTGGCCAAAGACACACCCTAGAATTATAGGGGCCTCTGATCCAGAGTCAGCTTTAATGTTGGGAAGAGGCCAGTCACTCATCAATTTTTAAATGAATATATAGTATTGCCTTGTCTTCTTACCTGACTTACTTAAGAGGTTCTTAAGTGGGCTGTCAGTTCTAGGTAGGCCAGAACTCTAATTTTTTGTTCTTAATCCAATTGGGTACGTACAGAAAACCTTCAGTTGTTGATTTTACTTTCAGAATGCAAAACTCAAGGACATTACAATTGCTCTACCTTCCTCAACAATGCTGCTGATTCTCTGGTAGGTTGTTGAGCAGGGTTATGAACCTTGGGCCAGAGTGGCCAATATTAATGCTTCTACTCAGGATTCACAGAATTCTGGGGGAAGCCATTGGTGCTCCTATTTTCCATATCCATATCAGGAAATCTTGAGTTCTGGCTAACTAGGGAGAAGAATGGAGGGAGGGTATTTCATGCCAGGTGGAATGGGTTATCCCTGCTATTAGGGCTCCAGGTAAGTGGGAACTTCAAGCCAGACTTCAGTGGCTTTTCTGTATTCTGGCCAAAGACACACCCTGGAATTACAGGGGCCTCTGATCCAGAGTCAGCATTAATGTTGGGAAGAGGCCCGTCACTCATCAGAGAGAAGAGGCAGGGCCCTGAACAGGCCTGGGAGGTCATGAGGTTTTCCTCCCAGTCTGCCACTGCCCCATTCCATCCTGTGACCAGAACTGGAGGTCACCCACTGAGAGGGGGAAGATCTAGCATAAATTCTTTCCTTTCTGCAAACTCTGACAGCCCCATGTCAATTGTCTCCAACAGCAGACCAGAACTTGCCTGAAGGCAGAAGCAATGTATTATCCATCTTGGCAGTCTCCACCATGTCTCTTTCCCATAAAAGTTTGCAGAAAGCAATAAGTGATACTAGAAAAAGGGTAGCTCAGGTCACTTTCCATTTCTTATTTTTCTCCTGCATATAGGAGTGGATAATTGAATTTTTACATACATTGCAAACATTTATAAAGAGAACAATTGTCCTCTAATCCTATTGCTACGCGCGCGCGCACACACCCACACACACCCACACACACACACAGTCACAGAGCTGTGTTTCTTACAGTGCTCCTATTTATTAAAAGGTGGGATCTCCCCTGAAGTACAAGGAGAGTCCTCACGCCAGCCATCTAGGGAAAAAAAAACAACTATCTGGAAAGTTAGGATTTAGGTTTACCTCTTTCCGGGCCTTGCTCTCTTGGGTCTATATATTGTAATTTGGTTGTGTTAGGCAACACTCCCAAGGGTTAAAGCTAGAAGTCAAGCTAGAAGAGCTTTCCTGTGGTGCAGAGGGGTGTGAACCTGAAAGTGAGTGCACCACACCCTGTAAAGTACACTTTGGAGTTGAGTATTTTCAACTTTTCCTACCCTAACAAAGCCATTTTCCAAAGCCTGGGAGGTTTCTTAGGGTCTTCAGAATACTCTCAATCTTCTCTCTCCCACTCACAAAGTATATATTAGAAAAATAATGACTATTGTTCATACTACTCTATGATATATAGAAAAGTTGCTAAGAGAATAAATCCTAATAGTTCTCATTACAAAAAGGGAAAAGTTTTTTTTCTTCTTTCTTTTCTTTTTATTGTATCTATATGAGACGATAGAAATATATGTAAGTCAAACCATCATGCTGTATACCTTAAACGTATACAGTGATGTATGTCAATTATTTCTCAATGAAACTGGGGAAAGAAAATAAGTATGAGTGATGTTGCAATAGGGATAACTGAATTCACTCAATTGTATAAGGAGAGTTTTTCAAAGATTCCAACACTTTATCATTGGTGACAAGTTTCTTGATACTTAAAACTTAGACACCAGTGTGTCTCAGGGGGCTGAGAATGCTGAGCTCCCAATGACTGCACTCTTCCTTTGATTACTCCTGAGACGTTAAAAAGGACTCTTTAATACTCCAGCCCTGTCTCAGCTGTGCTACAGATTACAGCGGGAAGGGGTATTTCTGAGGTGTGTTGGGGCTGCAACTTCCAGGCACCGCTGGGAATCTGGATTTGATTTTACTTATTTTTTAAAAAGGATAATCCCATAGCCCACGACCTCTGTCATCCAGATTTCTGCACTGACTCACTTCCTGGTCCAATTTCATATTAACTACCTACATTTATGACTGGTTGTAAAATTACAATTTTCAATAAGTCATTGCGTTCCACTTAAATTAGCCCACTTCCCCTGCAAACTCCAGCCCCTTACCTCACAGCTTCCGGAGGTTTTCCCTAGTTTAACTCTACCCGCCCTTCAAGGACTGGATTCCCGTAACGGGTATTTCCCGGATGGTAGGCAGATTTACGTGGATATCGCCTTTACTTCCCCAACTCGATTACACCCTCAGGGGAAAGGCCAGGCTGCCCCAGCCACAGGAAGCGTCCTTTCAGGAACCCAGCTGAAGACACAATGGCAGGAAGCGCGCCGGGGGCGCGGATGCTCAGCGCCGGAAGACCGGGACCCCCGCGCTCCACCCACCTGCGGCCGCCGGGTCGCGCACAGCAGGCGTTCACTCACTGGGCGGCGGAGGACCAGGGACGCCGTGAACCACGCTGAGGCCCTCGGATTTCCGGTCCCCGAGACCGCGCCAGGAACCGGGCCCCGCCTCGCAGATCCGTTAGGCAGGCCTGTGGATTCCGACCCTCAGCCAATCAGCGCAGCCCTTGGCTTCCTTAAAGGGCCCGCGCCTGACTTAGGCCTACCGCGTTCTTCTGCACCAGGCACCTGGAAGAAGCGGGTGAAAGAGGCAAATTCAATACCGCAGCGACCGAGCTGTCAGATTTCGAGAGGAGGCAGAGGAAGCAGAACGCCTTCACTGAGCTTTGTCAATAACGTAGGTACATGAGAATCCATGTTCCTGCGCCAGCTAAGCCTCAGTAGACTTGAATGAGCCATGTCACTGTTATTCTCCAGAAATGGCACCAACTACTGTTGGAGCTGTTTGCAGGAAGAGAGTGTATCTCGTGAGAGGTTGTCACTTAAACATATAATCCTCAGTTATAAACATTTTTAAGGGCTTTTCTACTTGCAGAATAGGTTTAATGTTGAGGGTGGACAGGAAGCCAGAAGAAAAAGGAGAAAAGTGGATGCAGTCTATAGAGGTGAGCCTCTTAGGAACAAAGACTGGCAGGACAAATAGAAAATATCCAGCACACCTCTTCTGCAACCTTGGGTTTATCATTTTTTTGGAAGTCCAAGTTCAAAGGAAAGAGATGCTGCCATTCAGGGGCCAAGCCATGGTTCTATTGAACTGGAAGCTGAAATTGCCCCCTGATTATTTTGGTTCCTCATAGTGATAGAATTGGAATGACTAATCCCAATTACTGAGAGGAAGCTGGGTTGCAGCTATACAATGAAGGCAAGGGGAACTGTGCAGGACACCCAGAGATTCCCTGGGGACATCTTACTACTCCCATCTACAATAATAATGATCATTAGATAACTGCAGCAACCCGATAAAGTCAGGACCACTTAAATTTCAGACCATGCAAAAATTACAGTGTTGCATCACACACCAGGTTTAAAAGTTCCTGATCTACCAAGGTAGTGCATAAGACAAGGGAAACACACATGAATAAAGTAGGAAGCCTCGATTCTCATTTTTAGCCTAGCAATAAGCTGTAGAGGCAGGGACTATTGTAGCTCTGCACATAAAGTGTTACCTGGTTATAGCTTCCCTGCCCCTCTTTCCCTGTTGCTTTGTATGAAGAGTACTGGTGGAGACAAGTGTTATAATTTCATTCCTAGGTCAGAGTGCCCAAATTGACATCTCCTCAAAGCAATTTAGTGATTGGTAGGATTCTGTGATTCTTGTGTGCAGGGGATGAGCTTCTCTTCATTTGAACAAAGGGCAAGAATAAATCCAGGGTGGGAAAAACAGGTAGACTCTCTGGGTTTTCTGTTTGCCTACCCTCATATTTATTTTTCTCCCTTCCCTGCCCTATTTTTATCCCAGAAGCGGACCTCTTTGGAAAACATCACCTGGGCTCTCCTCAGCTGGTTTCCATTTGGGTTTGAACAATGGAGGCATCCACAGGAGACTGGAGGCAGGAGGAAAGAGAGTTAGGGTATATTTTATCCATTCTTTCTCTGCTTGGGGCTAAGGATTTGGCGGTAGCTGTGTCTCTACAACTGTGGCTCTTGACTAGGGGGTTTCTCCTCCATGGCTCCAGCTCATAGAGCTCTGGAAATGCTTCCCCCCCTTGCTCTTTAGCCTAGAAATAGTATGGGCTTCCAACTGTTGCACGAAGACTCTCACATTGGTGGTTCTTAACCTCAACCTGATGGTTGGGGTGCCTCAACGGATGATTCTCGTAACCCCACTACACCCCTTTAAATAGTATCCACATTACTATCTCTTTAGTCAAACTAACTGAGTATAATTCCGATTCCTGATTGAAACCCAGTGGGTACACTTTTAACTGTATACATACATTATAAATACTCTTGTATGTAGGATATGTTCACAATTTTCAAATATAAGTGAAAAAAAGTGACCATAAGAATATATACCCTGGTAATTAGAAATATATATATATATAAAACACTTTATATATATATATATATAAAACATTTTATAGAATATGGAGTAAGAGAATTAGAAGAATTTATTTCAAATCAAAAAATATAATTTTAACTATGGGCATTATTTCTAATTGTATGAATTTGTGCATATATGTGTGTGTGTATTTTTACACATGCGTACAAATAGGTGCTTTTTAAAAATCATTTTGCATTATAGCATAAGGATTTTCATGTTAAATAGCACCCGTATGCTTTGTCCGTTCTTCAACAGTGCCATTTTTAACAGATATCAGATTTCCAGGATGTATGTATGCAATTTACATTGTTGATATCTCTGATTTTTTGGTATTGTCAATAATATCATGATGACCATCTTCATATATATAGCTTTTTAACATTTTGATTGGAAATACTGGGTTAAATAGTATAAACATTTTAGTGAGAATTGATGTAAAATCCTCAACTCGTTGAAAGTCTCCTGCCCCAGGAAAGGAAAATTACTCAATATTTCCCTGTATATCCATAAGATATTTTTTTTAAAAAAAACAACACTAAAGTTTTTGAAAGTTTAAGATATGCTTGGAGGTATTTCTTTAACAGAGATGCTTTTGCAAGGAGTGTGAATTTCTCCATTAATATGGGAGCCAGGGTTAGCCAAAAGCCTCAGCCTAGGATGAACGGCAAGTAGTTGCACAGTGTGTGGGGCTGAGCTAGAAGATCTTCAATATTATGCTTTTCTGGAATGGTGTTTCTCATGCTCTGAATTTTAACCTTACTGTTCAATCATAGGGCACACCTGTAGCTTGGACACGATCTTAACCAGCAGAGCATTTCTGAGCTTTGTACAGACTTTGTCAACTTTGCCCACTCTTTAGCAGTGACACTGAGCGGCAACAGTGATGATCTTGAGATCTTGTTCTCTCCCTACCTGGACATTTTAAAATTGAAATATAATTCACATACCATAAAATTCACCATTTTAAGTGTAAATTTTAGAAACTTTTAGTTTATTTAAAAGGTTGTACAACCATCACCGCTATCTAATTCCATAACATTTTCATCACCCCAAAAAGAAACCCCGTATCATTAGCACTCACTCCCCATTCTTCCCCTTCCTCTAGCCCTGGACAGCTCCTAATCTGCTTTTTGTCTTGATTTTCTTATTCTAGACAGTTCATATAAATTGAATCGTACACTATATGACCTTCTGTGTATGGCTTCTTGCACTTAGCATATGGTTTTCAGGGTTCATCCAAGTTGGAGCATTTTTTAGTACTTCATTCCTTTTTGTGGCTAAATAATATTCCAGTGTATTCCAGGGTAGACCACATTTTGTTTACCCATTCAAAACTGATGAATGTTTGGATTGTTTCCACTGTTTTGTTATTATGAATAATGGTGCTCTGAACATTTGTGTACAAGTTTTCATACATATGTTTTCAATTCTCTTGGGAGACTATACAGGAGTGAAATTACTGAGTCATATGGTAACTTTATATTTAAATTTTTGAAGTTGAACAAATTCACAGTGCCACCGAGTGTGACTAAGGATGCTAATTTTACCACACACTTTGTGGTTAGAAGCATAGAGATACTGGAGCTGCAGGACCTGGGTTTGAATCTCAGCTGTGTCATTTCCTAGCTGTGTAAGCTTAGACCAGTTACTTAAGCTCTGTGCCTCAATATCCTCATCTCTAAAACAGAGGCAATAATAGTATCTTTCTCACAGTATTGTTGTAAAATTTAAATGAGCTAGTATACGTAAATCACCAATACAAAGTTCTGATATATAAAGAATGCTATATGTTTACTATTACTGCTATTTTTATCTCTATTGAAATTATTGCATTGTTTTGTTAATTTGATCGGTGAAAAAAGTGATGCTATAGTTTGTTGAGGTGTGCGATTGAAATGGAGTAATCATAGAAGGCAATAATTTAAGAGGGCAGCAAAATCAAGAAAAGCTTTTGTTGAACAGGGGGCAATTACATTTCACAGTGTAGCCCGAATAAAACTGAGGCTTCACATGATTCAGTCCAAATATATAATAACATTCTAAGAAAACATTGAAGAATAATACTTAAGCCTTCTTAAGGAGCCTCTGCAAACGCCCAGCATATCGATCAGGAAACTCCTAAAAATCTTCTCTAGATGCTTCTCTTTTCAAATTTTTCCACTCACAGTAGCTGCATATCTATCTATCTATCATCTATCTATCTATCTATCTATCTATCTATCTATCTATCTATCTATCTATCTATCTATCTATCTATCTATCATCTATCTATCTATCTATCTATCATCTATCATCTATATCTATCTATCTATCTATCTATCTATCTATCTATCTATCTATCTATCTATCTATCATCTATCTATCATCTATCTATCTATCATCTATCTATCTATCTATCTATCTATCTATCTATCTATCTATCTATCAATCATCTATCTATCTATCTATCTATCTATCTATCTATCTATCTATCTATCATCTATCATCTATCTATCCCCACACACACACTTTGAATAATTATAAAGGCACTGTTTATTAAAATACATTTCATTTAAAAAATTGAGCTATCAGGTGTTAAAGTGTATATACATTTTTTTGGGACACCCTGTATATTGTTCTTGGTTTTAATATGGAACAGCATATTAAAACATATACAGGGTGGGGCAAAAGTAGGTTTACAGCTGTTCATATGGAAAATAACACAATAATTAATAAGTACTAATACAAGATAAACTGTGTTTCACATACTCACACCTGTAAACCTTCTCTTGCCCCACCCTGCATACCATGCTTGATTTCCTCTTCTCCCTTACTTTTAAAAAAATATTTTTTTTATATAACTTTATTGATTTCAGAGAGAGGAAAGGAGAGGGAGAGAGAGAGATAGAAACATTAATGATGAGAGAGTCATTGATCGGCTGCCTCCTGCACACCCCCGACTGGGGATTGAGCCCGCAACCTGGGCATGTGCCCTGACCAGGAATCGAACCCTGATTGCCTGGATCCTAAGTGGATGCTCAACTGCTGAGCCATGCCCGGCCGGGCTCCCCTACTTCTAATATCCATCAACAAGTTCTGCTAGTTCTACTTCCAAAATGTGGTTTAGAGCAACAGCTCCTAAAGGTCTCCCAGCTTCCCTGCTGGCCCCTCTATACTCCATTCTTTAGGCTACAGTTAGAATGACATTTTTAGAACATCCACTAGGCAACTCCCCTGCTTTAACTTATCCAGTGGCTTTCCATTGCAATTAGAATCCAACCTCTTCCCTTGGTCTTCAGGGCCCTTCATGATCTGATCTGATCCACCACTGCTCCCTTCACCCTACACTCCAGACACCATGGCCTTCTTTCCAACTTTGTTCCCTCCTTATGGTCTTTGCACCTGTTGACTCCTCTGCCAGGAATGCTCTTCCTGCAGATCTTTGCATGGTTGTCCTCATAATTCATGTCTCAAATAACATCTCTTAGAGAAGCCTTCCCTGGCCACCGTAACTAAAGGAGCCTCACATCTAGGCATTCTACCATATTGGGTCACCATTTTTTTTCTTTTTCTAAATAGGACTTGTTTATTATCTTGTGTTTATTAGTTTATGTTTGGAATCTCTTCCTCTTGAAACAGAAAATATATTTCTTTTTTAATATATGTTTATTGATTTCAGAGAGAGGAAAGGAGAGGGAGAGAGAGAGAGAAACATCAATGAAGAGAGAGTCATTGATCGGCTGCAGCCCGCAACCCGGGCATGTGCCCTGCGGGAATCGAACCCCAATCGCCTGGATCCTAGGTCGATGCTCAACCGCTGAGCCACGCCCGGCCGGGCCAGAAAGGATATTTCTTATTATGCTTTCAGGAAAAGATGGGGAAAAGAAAAAACTACTCATTCTTTTATGATGAGTCTGTAATCACAAAGAACTGATTAATTAGGTTCACAAGCCTGTTAACCTGAATGTGATTATAACTGAACTTTGAATAACCACTTACTGTTACCAGAAAACAAAACCCAGTTGTTCCCTTCAAAGCAGAGGTTTTCAACACTTTTAGATTTAGAACTCATACTGTTCTTGGTTTAAAACCACTTCTGGAGGCAATTCCACAAGAGACATTGAACTTACTCATGTCCTTAAATTAAATGAAGTGACTCACAAGGGGACTGTTTCATTTCTATAACATTCGGTTAGGTTATTTAGTTCTAGGATATTACATCAATAAAACATTTCCTAGTATTCTCTGAAAGGGTATCTCAATTTTTAGTGGCCTTCAATTCACTTATTGAGATTCCTTAGAATTAAATTATTTACTAGAGTGTTTTTCCCAAGTTCCCATAGCATTTATCCGAGTAATAATTATTTGTATCTGGGTTTGTGAATTCCTTGAGGACAGAGGACATTGTTGGAGGCCTCCTATTTGTTTTAAAGTACAGTATGCACAGCGTGGGAGGTGCCTTTTGAAGGCAAGAGCTCTTTCCCTGGCCAGCTCTTTACCGGCTCAGGATAGGAAGGAAGGAGACAAATACAGTGTGAGTGAAGCACCTGAGCATGGATGTCAAGTGATGACAGCTGCTACCCCCTGGCCATCCACACATGTTAATTACTCCTATATTTTAAACAGTTGTATTGTATAACCAGGGCAAAGTGTTTTGCTCCATGAAGTCTGTTTTGCACCAATCTATGGGGGTATGAATAAATGGCAAAGGTGGAGGCCACAGAAGGTCGGCAGAGGAAGAGAAGTGTGGTATTGATACCAATCAACCAAATTAGATGGAGGAAAGGGAGTTATAACTGTACTTACAAAGAACTCTTGGTTCAATTTTTCCCCCTTAAACATTATACAATCAATATTTAAAACTTTAGTGTGCACATGACTTACCTCAAGTTGATGCTGAAACGTACACTCCAAGGACCACTCCTCAGAGGACTGGATTCAACAGGCCTGTGTTAAAGCCCTGAAACCTGTATTTAAACACCCAGCTCAAGTCAACTGTGATGCAGGTAACCCTCAGAAACAGTACATCGGCAGTGATGAGATTTTACCCCTAAAAATGAATAAAGTAAGAGGGGCATGACTGGGAAATGGTGATACTGGAGATGACCAAGGTGTCTGCTCTTCTCCTATCTCAGAACTTCTCCACCCACTCACCCAAATCATAATACCCACACAAGGCTTCAGGACTACTGCTCCCCCCTGAGCTGTTTGGATTTTTATATATTTTTTATGTGATAAAATACTTTTTCTAAACATATCCTGTTTTTCTATCTCCAGAGTACATATATCAAAAACTTCATTAAGAAGCTTGATAACTTTATGGGAAAATGAATGGCTGAAGGATAGAAACAGGTGGGTGAGATGAGCAAGATCACAAATCCTGATTACTAATATGTAAATCCCTGAGCCCCAGGATGAGCAAAACTTTCCATTCCCATCAATGACTTCATAGAAAGGCTAGTTCCATTTGCCTCCTGTCTTTCTTCTTTCTCATGTATACCCTGAGCATTATATGGATAAAACAAACAAAAATCTAAACATTCCCCCCATACACATAATTTTCCTTTTTCTAAATTTTTTTTTTTTTTTTTTTTTGAGAGAGAAACATCTATTTGTTGTTCCACTTATTTATGTATTCATTGGTTGATTCTTGTATGTGCCCTAACCAGAGATCAAACCCGCAACCTTGGAGGGCCTATTGGGAATGATGTTCTAGCCAACTGAGCTACCTGGCCAGGGCTCCCCCCACAGTTTTAAAAATTGTATATAGGTCATAGAGGCCATATAAAAGGAGATTACTTATTCCTGATTTATCAGTAAATTATTTGCTCAAGATTACTCAGCTAGTTAGTGGTAGGTGGCGCTAGAGCCAGTTTTTTTTTACTTGATAGGCATGACAACATTAGCAAGTCATGAAATGTATGTTCTGGGGTCTTGATGGTCATTTTTAGAAAAATGAAACGTTAAATAGAAAATATCAGAGGAACTAAATTTGGGGAAACACTGCTCTATCCCACTGTGTGGCCTCAAAAAGAGATTTGCAAGAGGGAGCATTTTGAGCTGAATCTCCAAGTCTATTGTGATTCTATTGAAGCTAAAGAGAATTTCACATTCTCCACCAGATTCTTTTTTTTATCCTCACCGAGGATATGTTTGATTTTTTTTTTTTTTTTAGACAGAGGGATCAGTTGCCTCTCGTATGTGCCTCGACCAAGGATTCACCCCACAACCTTTTGGTGTCCAGGACCATGCTCCAGTCAACTCAGCCACCTGGCCAGGACTCCCCACCAAATTTTTAAGGCAATATCATTCTCAGTAGTTTCCCAAGTTAAAAATAAAAATAAATATGTGCTATTCTGAGAATGTGAAAATTCTTACTTGGGAAGGAAATGCCATAATCAGGCCAATGGACATCTGAATATTCATTCATTTTACAGTATTTTGAATTGCAGTTGAAATGAATAAGTAGGGAAAGCAAACAATGAAGAATTCAATGTATCAACTTAAAAACTACAAAGTTTAGCCCTAGGTGGTTTTTCTCAGTGGTTAGAGCATTAGCCCATGGACTGAAGGGTCCTGGGTTCGATTCCAGCCAGGGGCACGTACCTTGGTTGCAGGCTCAATCCCTGGCCCCAGTGGGGGCTGAAGCGAGAGGCAACCAATCAATGCGTCTCTCTCACACATCGATCTCTGTCTCTGTCTCTGTCCCTCTCCCCCTTCCACTCTCTCTGAAAAGCAATGGGAAAAATATCCTCAGGTGAGAATTAAAAAATAAATAAATAAAATAAAAATGACAAAGTTTACAAAGAAGGAAGTAAGAAGGAGAGAACGAGAAAGAGAGGTGAGCACCTAAAAGTCTACTAGCGGTGAATGCTTAAGTAAGTTATGCCACCACCCTCTGAGTGAGTCACATGGGTTCAGCTGGGGCTCATCTGATCAGTTACCAGAAGGGTGCTCTTAGCTCTTGCCTGAAAAATGCCACCCCAACCTGAATAGCAGGACCGCGGTGACCCAGAGCATTCTCACAAATTGTAACTCATGATGGGAAGTTCTTTTAATGACGAGGCAACTGAAGTTTCATTATGTCGAGGAACTCTGGGGAAGTATCACACCATTTAAAAATATATTTGTATTAGACACACCCACTTTCTAGAATAAAAACCAAAGTGGCCTGTCCTTTTACTTTCTACCTGCTGCAGAATTATGTCCAGTTGTTCTGTCTTCTAAAAGCTTTTTATAGAAAAGGGGGACCCAGATGGCAGGATTGAAGGCGTCCGGATTCTGACGGTGAGACCAGCATCTGAAACCCCTAGGAGCTCGCAGTCCGGAGGGATGAAGTCCCGGCTCTTCCCTGCTCCCCAGGTCAGCCCGCCCTGGCTTTTTGGTTTTTTTGGGGATGTTGCTTTCGTTCTTGAAGGAGTTCTTTTTAAAAGCCAATTTATAGGAAGCCTCGGTGGGAAGTTTCACTTTTAGTTTCATGCTTATAAATAGTCATTCCAGGGACGCAGAATCTGCTAATCCGCAAGTTGAGTGTTAAAAAAAAGAGTGCCGGCCGCCTGCGGGAGCAGAAGGCAAACCCGCACGGAGGGCGGGACCACCCCGGCCGCGGCGCGCTCCTGGGACCCGGCTCGGCGGCGCCTTGGCGCAGGTAGGGAGCCTCCCGCCCCTGCGAGCGACCCCGGCGCGGGATCTCTGGCCCTCTCGCCCCGCACTTTCAAAACGTGCGGCTCACGGTGCCCTCTCCTTGAGGTGGAGCGAGGAGAAGGGAAAGGGGCGGCTCGATGGTTGCGGGGGGCAGGGTGCGCGGTAGAGCCAATTGCTCGTGCAGGGGCCTGGGCACCGCCAACCCGCGTGCTCTTCCGCTAGGCGGGATCTTGTCAGCAGCAGGGTCCTGTGCGTTCATAAATACGGCCCTGAGGGCGCCAGGGGATCTAGAGCGACGCTTCTGGGCTGGAGGCCGGGATACCTGGGTCCGGGGGCATCCTCTGCTACTGCCTGGGGGTAAGTCAGCCCCCCTGCAGCCTCTCCTGAGGCGCTTTCCTGCAGGAAGACCCAGGATGCTGGAACCAGAGCCCTTCGCCCTCTCTGTTCTGGGGACTCTAAAGAAGCCCCGAAGGAGGGCGAAAGGGGCCGGGGTGAAGGGGGTGGGGAGTTAAAGCATTTCTTAGACACGCTGGCCTTGGCTTATGTCAAAGTAGAGTTTGGGTTTGTTTTACAGCACAGGGGAGTACTCCCAGTACCATTGTTCCACCTTTGTTTTTGGCACCTAAAATAAATACATAGACAAACTGTGGATGCTTTTTCTATGGATTAAATAGCCTTCCAAATGTGTGGGGTTTTTTTTGTTGTTGTTCTTGTTGTTTTTTAATGGTTGTATTCCATGGTGCTGGTTTACCGAACAGAAATAATCCCCCATGTTGTGCATAAAGATTATTTACAGTTGCCGTGATTTACTATTTTCACCACTCCCTGGACGTTTTTGCTCTCTGGGACAAGGCTGATTATTGCCTTCAGGTATACTCTTAGAAGCATAATTACTGAGTCAAAGAGTCTGAGTATTTTAAAGGCCTTTTGATTAAATGATGATGGAAGGAGATTGGACTTGGGGTGGTGAAGAACACAATACAATATACAGATGATGTATTATAGAATTGTACACCTGAAACCTATGTAATTTTAATAACCAATGTAATCCCAATATGTTCAATAATAAATAAGTGATAAATAAAATTAAAATTGCCTTCCAGAAAGATTGTGACAGTTCACATTGACAGTTGACAGTTGTTTTTAAGAGCTATGATACTTTCAAGAAAAAAAAATAGCTTTTTTCAGTGGAAGAGAGTAGCAGAGGTTATAGGACAGCAATTACTGTGTAGTCGTAAAGGAAGCCATGGCAATATTGTGGGGAATCGAAGCCATACCTGGGAAATGTACAAGTGTGTCTCAGGGTCACTGAAGGGGCCACTGAAGATCAACTCTCTTGATCTATTAATGGGGTAAGTTTTCAGCTTACTTGGAGATACTTTATCAAATTCTAAGAACTTTAAAAAATCAAATCATAGTTTTATACATTGGGTAAAAATCAAAGGAAACCCTAAACCAACATATATCATGACACTCTGTGCTTCCACTTTTGAGAAACAAAGCTTGAATTCTTTCCCTGTCTCTTCCTCCTATACATTCACCCTTGTGAGGTAGAGAAGTAGTATCAGTTCCATAGTATTATACTGGGTTCTCCCAGGGACAAACCTGCTTCCCCATCCTGAATGAACCATCACTTATTCCCTAGTTCACATTTCCTTGGTCTTTCCTCTCGGTTCTTGTCTGGGAATTCAGACACTCATTAGCAAAATTAGTTGTAATCCATGAGTAGATTTAATGTCCCTCTAATTTATTAAACAGTTCTTTGCTTGGAATTAGGGTTATCTTAAGTTTTCTTCTGCCCAATGAGTGCATTTGTGTTTATAACAGCGCATTTGTATTTTGTAATTGTGGTATATCAACTCTGGCCTAAGGAAAGCACAGCCAGGTAGCTGCTGCAGCAGCCTCATTTCAACCACCTTTTTGTTCTCAAGGCCTGGATGCCATCCCTATCCCACCCACAGCACATATAGTAAGGAGAGAAATAAGAATTATGCACCTCTCACTAGCAAGAGGATGATGACTCATTTTATTTTACCCTTTGTGTATAAGTATATTAACATGAAAGATCATATAGATGGTTAAGAAACCAGTAATATAAATAGAACAAAAAAATGAGCAGATAATTCCCAAAAGAACTAAAACATATGAAAAATTCAAACTCCTTTTTTTTTTTTTAAGATAATTTCTGCCCTCACTGATTCTTGTGTTAATAACGGGCACCTATTTTTTTTTCAAGTTGTGCTTTTTAAATCAAATTAGAAAAAATATTTTTAAAACAATACCCAGTGCTAGGTGAAGATACAGTGTAACTGGTACCAGTTATCCACATTTAGGAAAATGTTCTTTCTCCTTGATCAGTAATTCCACTTGGGAAAATCTATCCTGATGGTCTAGCCTGGGGCCTGGCACACAGAAGACACTTAACAAATATATGATGAATACACAAATACTTTAGACATTGTAAATACTGGAAGCAATCTTATAGTTTGCAATAGAGGAACTAAATGTTATGGAACCACTAAATAAGATGGTTATGAATATCATGCAGTAAAATGGGAAATATTTATGTCATAATATTAAATGAAAAATGGGTGTTAAATATGTGACAAGGTTTTAATTACTTTTTAAAAGATTCATAGGGGGAAAAGACTGTTAAAAATGTGCTAAAATGCTCACAGTGGTTGTGAGGTTTCTCAACATTAGCACTATTGACATTTGGGGTCACAATGTGTCTTTGCTATGGGGGCTGTCCTGTGCATTGTAGCATGTTTAGCAGTGTCCCTGACCTCTACCCCTTACCCCATTTTGACAACTAAAAATGTTTCAGGTGTTACCTGGGTTAAAGTGATAGAATAGTGGATTGTTTTTTCCTTTTTTTCTCATTTTGCATTTATATTACTTTAATAATGAAGAAAACATAAAAATAAACAAATGTCATTATTTTACCACAACTCAGATGTTTGTGATTCTGGGTGTTTTTTTGTTTTTTAAATCCTCGCCCAAGGACAAGCTTAGAGAGAGGAAAAGAGGGAGGGAGAGAGAAATGTGAGAGACGTATGTATGCTCCTGATCCCTCAGCCCAGGTATGTGCCTAACCAGGAATGGGACTGGCAACCTTTCGGTGCACAGGACAGTGTTCAACCCACTGAGCCCCTCCAGCTGGTGGGATTTTTTCATTATAGTACTCTGTTTGCCAAATACTCTGCAGATTGGCAAGGTGAAATTGTTTATTAAATTTTGTTTTTATTCTTTTCTGAGAATGAAAGTAAAACATATCCATTCATTTGAAAAAAAATCATTCACAATCTTATCTCCCTTTTTTTTCTTTTCATTCTTTTCTCCTGTCCTTTCTTCCTTTGAAAAAAAAATAGAGAGAGGTGAAAACCTACCTGTCCTCCCTCTCATTTTACTCCTAGAGATGATCACTGTCAGCACCTCAATATGGTTGATTCTGGACATCTATGTTTAAACACACACAGACAGAGATTTTTCTTTAAAAAACAAAACAAAAGTGGATTTCTGCTACATACACGGTTCTGCAACTTTTTATTTTATTTTAATATATCTTTCTTGATTTCAGAGAGAGGAAAGGAGAGGGAGAGAGAGAGAGATAGAAACATCAATGATGAGAGAGTCATTGATCGGCCGCAGCCCACAACCTGGGCATGTGCCCTGACCGGGAATCGAACCCCGATCGCCTGGATCCTAGGTGGGCACTCAACCGCTGAGCCATGCCCGGCCGGGTTGCAACTTACTTTCTGCATCTCTGCACAATCAGTACATATACATGTGCTTGATTCTGTCCTTAATGGTATTACATTGTATGATTATACCAAAATTTATTTGACCACTTAGGTTATCTAGAGTATTTCCAGTTTGGGACTAATATTAGCAATGCCATCCCTTTACATATATTGTTATATATGTATGTGTTTTTGTTTTTATAGGATATATTTCTAGAAGAGGAAGTGAAAGCTCATATGACATATATATTTAAATTTTTAATAGAGACTACCAAATTGCCCTCCAAAAAAAGGTTACATAACTTCATACTCCTTCCTACCATTAGAGGGCGAGAGGTTTATATCCTCAACAAACAAACAAAAAACATTAAATATTAGGAAGCTTTGTGATTTTAGTCAAGCTAATAAGTGAAAAATGGTATCTCATATCTTAACTTTATACTGTTTTTAAATTGATGAGATTGAGCACTCTTTCCTTTGTTTTAAATGTCATTTGCATTTCTTATTCTCTAAACTGTATGTTAGAACCTTTGGTTCATTTTCCTGTTGGGTTGTGGGTAGTTTCCTTATTGATATTTAGAAGCTATATATATATATTAGGAGCATTAATCTTCTGCCTTACATATGTGTAGCATTGATTAGTTGATCATTTGTGAGTTCTGGTAAGTATGCAGAGGTCAAAAGGGCCCTAAGGAAAAACTGACTCTTCTCAAAGTGTATAAATGTACGTATAACACAAGAGAGAAACTGTGTTTTCGTTGTTGCTGTTGGTTTGGTTTTTTGTTTTTGTTTTTTGAATCCTCACCTGAGAACATTTTTTTCCATTGCTTTTCAGAGAGTGGAAAGGAGAGAAGGAAGAGAGAAACTGTTTTATTAAATAAACAGCTTGGGTGAAATCCAGTACAAATCTTTTTTATTTACTTCCCTACTTGAATATAAGCTCCAAGAGGAGAGTAAGTTTTCTTTTCTGTTCACTGATATATCCCCAGTGTCTAAAATAGTGCCTAGCACAGAGGAGGTGCTCAATCAAAGTTTGCTGAGAAAGAATTGGGAGAATTTCAAGCAGGATGACAAAATGTAGCACAGACTCTAGACAAATACCCCTCAAAGAGTGCCTGTGAGCCTTTCACATCTTAATATGAATCAGTCAAATCCAACTGTTTCTCCTTCTCACTCCCCCTGCTACTAGTGGAATCAGTTTATTGCAGGATAGCATTTATTATCTGCCATGAGTGAAGGGCAGAAGAGGAGATTTTTGAAGGATGGCACCTGGGGGAGATCTGGCATGGTTGGAGTAGTGATGTGGAAGGCTGGAATCATTAATTAAAGGTTATGATGAAAGTATTCAGCTACTGGAGGTGTGGGATGGAAAGCATTGGGAGGTGGGATGATATGGACGCCAGGTTCTCCTGGCTTTGACATTTTGCATAGGGCTAATTTGGATTTCTAAATATGTTATACTGCAGAAAAAAACGGATGAAGTAATGGAGAATATTTTGGTTCAATATTTTCTACTTAGCTCTATTGAGTGTGCATTATAAGTTTTTTGTGAAGCTGTAATTAAATTTTAAAATTCTCATCATAGTAGCTTTTTAAAAAATTTGCTTTAAGTGGCTCTGGGATATTGAGTGACGGTATTGAATTTCTAAATCCCCTGCTGCATTTCTACAGTTAGAAGTCAGTCATTGTCTGGTTATCAGAAGACAAGTCCTGTAATGTCTGGGTATTTGATTATTGAGTGAAACTGTTTCATTTTTGTGTTTTCCATAATTAGGTCATTTCAGAAAAAATGAGGATACTTCATAGTTTTATATTTATGGCCTACTGTCATTTGTTGAAAGGTAAGACACCAAATCCTTGTATTATGTTCTATATTTTAAATATTTTAACCTTAAGTTAAAAACTAAAATAATTTAAAATGCATATAGTTTTTAATAGAGAGGGGATTCTGTTTTTCCTTCTTTATTTCATAAACATTCCATAAACTCATATCATTGGACAAAGATTTAGGTAATATGGACAAACTGAAAGAAATAAAATTAACTCTCCGTTATCCATTACGCAGTGTCCATTTCTCAGGTATACTTACTGAAAATATCTGGGAAGATTGCCTTTGATGTTTGTTTTAAACAAAAGAAGGATCATTTTATCCACCTTGCTTGGCGACCTGCTTTTCCCTGAAGAGTATATTCTAAGGAAGAATTATGGAAAGAGTCAGGGTAACAACAGTACTGGCATCATCCTAAGCCCACCCCTAAATCTCCATACCCGCATACCTGTGACCAGACAACTGAGCAAGAGTTTAGGGCTTCAGTCAGGTGCTGCATACAGAGGATTCGGTCAATGATGGACTGCATATGCCACAGTGGTCTCTTAAGATTATAATGGAACTGAAAAATTCCTATCACCTAGTAACATCACAGCCATCCTAATGTCACAATGCAATGCATTACTCACGTGTGTGTGGTGAGGTTGGTGTAAACAAACCTGCGCTGTAAGTCGTATAAAAGTATAGCACGTACAATTATGTGTAGTACATACTTGATACTGATAATAAATGACTACGTTACTGGTTTATGTATTTACTATGCAATACTTTTTATTGTTATTTTAGAGTGTACTCTTTCTACTTATAAAAAAAGTTTGTTTCTAAACATTTTGCCATGTTAGCCCAACAGCAGCCTCATACATCTTGTGTTTACCAAGTCTCTTGATTGCATCATTTTCTCTTGTGCTTGATTTAATCTCATGTTGTTTGGTACAGTAACACATCATACAGGCTTGTAGCATGGGAGCAATACACTATATCATATAGCCTAAGTGTGTAGCAGGCTATACCACCTAGGTATGTGAAGTGCACTCTGAGGTTTGCACAACAGCAGAATCTCCTAGCAATGCATTTCTCAGAACGTATCCCTATTGTTAAGCAGTGCATGACTGTATTGGAATCTGTCATTCAGACTACTCAAAAGGCAAATAGGTCTCCAGTCAAAGGACATTCTGGGGATGTTCACATGAGACAAAGTCTTCAGGTTTTAAGACCCCCATCACCATACAATATTTCTACAGTAATGTATGTTTATGAATTTTTGGGCAACAACTTGTTTAGATAATTTTATTATTTTATCTTAGGGATGTGATAGAGAATCCCAAAGTGTGTTTCAAACTCACCAGATAAAATATGTATTTTAGGGAAGTAAGTCCTTAAACATAATTATCACATAAATGACCAGGTAAAGGGTTTATAAGCTGTGTACTCATTGTGTAAGTGTTTTGAGGAATTTTCCATGTTCTGAAGATTGGTCATTTTTCTTTTCAGCATTTACTATCACAGTTACCAAGGACCTGTATGTGGTAGAGTATGGCAGCAATGTGACAATGGAATGTGAATTCCCAGTAGCAACAGAGTTAAACCTGTTTGCATTATTTGTCTACTGGGAAGTGGGGGAAAAGAAAGTTGTTCAATTTGTCAATGGGGAGGAAGACTTGACGGTTCAACACAGTAGCTACAGCCAGAGGGCCCATCTGTTGCAAGACCAGCTCTTTTTGGGAAAGGCTGCACTTCAGATCACAGATGTGAAATTGCAGGATGCTGGGGTTTACTACTGCTTGATCAGCTATGGTGGTGCCGACTACAAGCGGATTACTTTGAAAGTCCATGGTAAGAATTATTATAGATAAAGAGGCCCGACCTTTATTAAAATAATATTGCAATGTTGAGAACTTTTCATTCTTGGAAGTCCACTATTACTCTCCACAGCAGCAGTCTGTTCATTCATTCATACACTCATCCAGTGAGCATTTCTTTTTCTTTTTTTAAAAAAATCCTTACCTGAGGACATGTTTTACTGATTTTAGAGAGAAGGAAAGGGAGAGAAAGAGAGAGAGAGACATCGATATATGAGAAAAACATCAATCAATTACCTCCCTTATATGCATCTCCACTAGTGATCAAACCTGAAACCTAGGCATGTGCCCTGACCTGGAATCAAACTGGCAACCCTTTGGTGCACAGGATGACACTCCAACAAACTGAGCCACACTGTCCAGGGCCCAATAAGCATTTCTCAAGCCCCTACTACTTATAGTCCCTAGAGATCCAGAGCCAAACATGACAGAGCCGTGTTCTACAGAATGTTCAGTTTTCCTAAAAATAAATTCTCAGTCTTTACTTTGCTATTACTATAAAAATAAAACATATACTTGCAAATAATTTAGATACTATGGATGGAAATAAAATGAATTACAAAAGTGCCCCTCCTCCCTTTACCACCATCTTCCATGGCATTCAGACATAGCCAGGTAACCACTATTTGTGTGTTCCCTCCAGGATTTTTTTTTATTCGACTACTATTTTTATTTTATTAGGTCTGCCAGCATTTTCCTTCCTTTGAACCTCTCTATGTCAAAATCAAATAAATATATTAAAAACAAACCTCACTATAAGGTTCACATTTAAAAAGACTTGAAGTCAACTTATAAAGTCAAAATATAATTATATCAAGTATGTAGAGGAAACTATTCTTCCTTAGAGATGGTATAAACTATGTTCCCTGGGCATTCATCTTGAAAATCTATACCAATGTTATCTTGGAGTGTTAAAGAGGAACCGTGAGTGACAAATCCTTGGGTTCTGAGCCACAAATATGTCATCAGGTCACCCTGGGATCAAAGTTTGGGTGGCTGCTAGATAAATAAAGGAAAACACCTTAGCTCTCCACCTCTGCTTTCACAATTAAGATTCCTAGAATTGAGAGCTGAGAGGATCCCAGGCAAGAGCAGCTAACCCAAACTCCCATGGAACAGAAATTCCTCCAAAGGATCTTCTGCTTACATACTTCACACAGTGACACCCCTGTTGAAATTACTTACTGATATTGACTTGAAATCTGCCCTCCTTACTTATAGTTTTAAAATTATCTGTCTGCTTTTTTTTTTTCACCTTTTAATATGTGACTAGAATTAAATCATCATCCCTTGGTCTTTCCATTCTTGGTATAACTACCATCAATCTGAAGGTCAATAAGTAGAAAAAGTTTGAATTTATCATAAAGGGATAACTGATCATTATAAACTCCAAAATCAAAATTATGTAAGAATTAGGAGAAATGTATCTATTTTATGGTATATGACTGGGTCTCTGATTCCGGCTCAATTAATGCTACTATTGTCAAGAAAATGTCACTTGTGTTGTGAAATAGATTTAATTTTAATTATACTTTTACCATATGCTTCTCCAGAACAGTGATATTCATGAAAACAGAATAGTGGGATTCCAAGTTGGGATTTTAAACTTTTCTTAAGCCCATCAGCACGTATCAGGCACTTACTGTGTTTCGATGCATGAAATAAATTATCAAGACTTAACCCTATAAACAGCCAGCATTGCTGGATCTGGGATGGGGAGGAAGAGCATAAGCCTGGCATTCAGGTAGAAGGAAGGATAGAGTGTAAGTTTTTGCTTCCAGAAAAGGTCCCTTATTAGCCTGTAGGGAGTATGAAGAGAATGGGGCAGCTGTCCCTACAGTGAGAAAGGGTGTTCTTCCAGGTCATCTGGGTTCTGTAATGTCCCTTTTTCATAGCTTGACTCCATAGATCTCTGGCTCTAATGGTTTTCCCAAGGAGGGGTTCCTGGTGGAGTAATGCAGATGACCAACATCTGATCTGTCTGACTATTTTGTTTTATACTATAAATTACTAAATTGTCATCCTACTCCCCACCCATCTTATTGTCATACAGTCGTCTTGGGGGTTGTTGAACTGAGCTGCACTGAGAGCAAGCCAGCCACCAAATTTCAACTGAAGCAGAGTCACCAACAGAACTTTGATGTCAGGGTCACATGAGCTATATAATTCCAGGAAGTAGAGCTCCTGAGTCACTCCATATGCAAATGATTTCACAGTAACACTATCAGGCTTCTCTTCCCATCACTGCAAACGTGTGGCAACATAGCTTCCCCACAGGGAGTTTACTCGCCGTGGCATTTTAAATGTGAAGCATTTCAAAACTGAAATGTGAAAGAATCTAGTTTTGAATTCACTCTATTATTATTATCACTTTGAGTGTGAGTGTTATTGCACCTTTCATGGTTTTTTTTTAGTTTAAATACCAGATTTTCAAACATCCAACTTTCAGTTGAGAAACCTGTTTTCCTTTCATCGTTGAACCTAATAGCAGGGGAAATGAAGTGCCCTTTTATACTTTCAAGACCTTAACTGGGATTGGGCAACATAAAGACAAATATTGCATAGTTAACCTGATAAAGCTAATTTGTTCCTGTTAACTGCTGTCATTCCCCACCAACCCCATCTCTCCCCCAAGTTTACCAACCAGCCCTTTAAAGTTTTCTCTATAACATTTATTCCCCATGTAATATATCATGTAATGTATCATATAAGTGAATCTACTTTATTTATTGTCTTGCTCCTCCTTCTAGAACATATGCTTCACAAAGGGAAAGATTTTGGTCTCTTTTCATTGCTGAATCCCTAGGACTTGGCATGTAAGAGTAGTAGTGTGCATAGAAATGTTTGTTGGATGAATGAATGAAATATTTCCTCAAACAGGATAAGCTTAAAGATTTTGAAACATGAACAGGTTTGGATGTGGAAAATTTATTTCCAAGACTGTTCATCAGGAACTGTCAGTACTTTCTAATGAGTGCACTTAAGTGATAGTAGTAAGAGGAGGAGGAGATCTAGTAGTAATAGCAGCAGGAATTAACACTTACGTAGTACTTATTAGGTGCCGGGCTCTGGCCTACGCACTTGGCCTTATTAGCTCATTTCAACCTCAAATATCTTTGGAGTAGGGGCTTCATCATGTCTAAGATGCATATTTTTTACATTTTATATCTGTGAAATCTGAGGGTGTCTGTCAATAGTAGCATCTTAGATTCAATAGTATGTGGTGGTAGTCCTATTCCACAGATGAGGAAACTGAGGTTTAAAGAAATTAAGTAATTTGCCCAAGTTCACTCAGCTATTAAATAGTAAAACCAGGTTCTAAACTCAAGCAATCTGGCTCTGACATGTGTGCCCTTAACAATCAGCTTTCACTGCCTGCGTTTATACCTCCAGAGTGTGTATCGAGTTGTGTGTTGACTTCAAAACCACCATAAGCTTTTCTTGGTCTTGATATGACCATTGCATTCACCCATGTGTGCTTTAGATCTAGTAAACCAGGAGTCTGGCAATGCTTTTGATTACCTACCCCATCAGTAAAGCATGTTAAACTAACACACTCACATCTGTGTCCATGTGTGTGTGTGTAGTTATAGGGAATACATTGTGCTAATACATAGTTGTCTCATTGGAAATTTACATTTTTAGAAACCAGAAGAAATTGAACATCACCAATTTTATATGGTTCAGATTAATACATTATACATTCTATAATGTACAAAAACAGACATTTTAAAGGATGAAATAAAATTTAATAAATAATATTTTCAGTTTCTTGCTACATATGATGCCTCACTATCATTAGCTAATATTTTAAAGCACAATATATCTTAGATGAAATTCATCATTAACAAGGGTACATGGTCTTGACAACCTTGAGATTTTATTTTAACCAATACCTTGTCAGGTTCAATTAGGTACTTACTGTTTTAACTTCACAAAGAGATGGTAAAAAGTGTTATTCCTGACATTTCTTTTTGGTTTGTGCTTGAATTATTAGTATTATCTTCAATTCTCAGTTTCTTTGTGGGAAACTTTTTAATAAGTTGTTTATTTTGTAAGCAGGTTAGTTTAGTTAAAATTAGATAAGAGAACCTGAAAATGTATAATAAGCCCAAACAAGTCACTGATATCCCTTTGGTATTATAAAATTTCTCTCTTCCCACAAGACCTTCTGTGGCACCAGTGTGAGGCCCAGTGTCAATCAGTAAAGCTTATTAAGCTTAGATTATTTCTTAATTGTTATGATAAAAATACATATAAGTGGAAGTTTTAATATTTTTCCTATTGCCCCAATACATGTGCCCCCACTATAGAGACTAATGCAGTGGATATTTAATCAATGAGTAGAATGAGTCCACTCTTTTACTGGGCCCCTGTACGTGTACCCCACTTATATATATGCCTAAGAATGAAACAACGGTCTCCTTTATTCTTATACCATTAAAAATGATAATGGAAGAGTAAACAAGCATACATTTTACCTTTAACTATTAACTGTGATTTTAGGCTTGAAATTTTAGTTGTCGAGAAATCAAGTTATATACTATATGAACTAGCCCCTTTTATGGTGATGTTATTTCATGAAGTGTAATCAGAGGATTTGTTTTTTTAATGATTCTTAAACATAACAGATACAAGGTTGAGGACTCAAGTACTCATGAAAACCATATTTATGTGCTTTCAAATTGTTGATTTTCAATGTTTTCATTAGTGGTCTTATTGACTTAAGAGCACAAAAAGGTCACATCATTATTTCAGTTTTGTTTGTTTCTGGCTATATTAAATCTCTGTGAATACATCATGTCACAAAGCCATTGCTAGGACTTCACTGAAGGAATACAGAGTTGAGGCTCTAGGTGGACCAATAGTGGTTACACTAAAGTGTTATAGGAGTAAAATAAAGATTATACCATTAGAATAATAACATGCTTGTAATGAATAAACATAAATAAAGGTCTTAGGTGATATAAATGCACTAAATAATAGTACACTGGGTATCTTAATCCTAAAAGGGTCCCAAACCAATGATCTAAAATTTAATCAAGCTTTCTTCCTTGCATATAATTATTTAAATGATTTATTAAAATAGCCAGCATAAAAAAAAGTTTAAAAACTATGTATAATAATGTGATATTCTGAATGAGACCCTACAACAGAAAAAGGGCATTAGGGGAAAAGTAGTGAAATGGAACAAAGTGTGAAGTTTGGTTAATAGTAACGTACCAATGCTGGCTCCATGGTGAAGTAAGATGTTAACAGTGAGGGAAACTGAGTGAGAAGTATGCAGGAACTATCTTTGCAACTTTTCTATAAATCTAAAACTATTTTAAAATAAAAAATGTATTTAGATTTTTAAAAGTTTTATCCAGGAACATGTGTCAATTTTTACAATGACATCATATTATTTTCATACCTAATTTCTGATCATTGACCTAAAGTTGAAAAAGTGAACAGGCCCATCAAAATCGGATTTTGTTGTTGTTTACTCAGTAATCTAAGAAACAGCACTGGCCACCTGGAGAGATTTATGTTTATAAAGACAGCATTATAACAACAAAAGCAAAATCCAGAAATAAATTTAAGAAGAAATGTGTCCTGTGTAAAAACTATAAAACTTAACTGAGAGACATATGAAGACTTGAATAAGTGAGCAGACATATTTTATACTTAGATAGAAAGACTACTGGTTTAAAGATTACAATTCTTTTTAAATTAATCTATATATTTACTTCGAGCCCAATAAAAATAGCAATATATTTATAGCAAGATAGTTCCTTTAAGCCCAAACTTGGCCAAAGTGAGAATAGAAGAGTTGAGGCAGAACTAGCAGGGGTTCCTCAGTGCTGAGACATCTAACCATTAAGCTGATTTTTATGAGAACCAGCCTGGATTTATATTCTTTCTAATGTGGACAACACCAAGCCACATGTCTAGTTCTGTGCTAAGTGAAAGCCCTGACTTCTCTTCTTTCTGCTCATGACCTAGCCCCATACCGTAAAATCAACCAAAGGATTTCTAAGGATCCAGACACCTCTGAATACAAACTAACATGTCAGGCTGAGGGTTACCCCGAGGCTGAAGTCACCTGGACAAGCAGTGACCACCGAGTCCTGAATGGCAAAACCACCATCACCAGTTCTGAGAGGGATGAGAAACTTCTCAATGTGACCAGCACCCTTAGAGTCAACACAACAGCTAATGAGATTTTCTACTGCACTTTTCAGAGATCAGGTCTTGAGGAAAACAGTACAGCTGAGTTGATCATCCCAGGTAATATTCTGAATGTCTCAATTAAAACGTGCCTATTGCTATCCTCTGGCACCAAGCATGATGTCTGTTCATCGTAGGCATTCATTGTTTGTTGAATGAATGGCACTATATTTACAAAATACATCCTGCTTCCTCATCTCCATTCATCCAAGTCATACTGCTATATTTATTAAATATTTATATAATATTTACATATCAACATGTATTTATTGAATATTGTCCACGTGTCAAGCATTAGGAGCTCACAGAAGAATAAGACAGTTCACATTCTTCAGGAAACATAAGACAATCTCACCCAGGGAGGAAATGCTCTTGTGGCTGGGGGACCCGGGGGAGCACCTGAGAGGAACACTCAGCTCGGGCCAGGTTTCAGGAATCCAAGTCTGAGCATATAGAGGAACTCCTTTCTTTCCAGGGTTTCTGTGGCAAGAAGCAAATGGAGTGTGCTTTCCTATTTTACTCCAAATGGGAGAGGTCCTTCCTCCCCATCTGCTTCCCCCAAGGTAACCTATGACATTCCAACTCAAGGCAGTCTGCTTAGTGCATAGGACATAATTGTGTGGCCCTGGGCAAGTTACCCAACTTCTATGTGCTTCACTTTCCCTATATGGCTATAACCTGTTGGGCGAGATTATCATTGGAGTAAATGAGCTACATTGTGTGACAATGATTTGAGACCCTTGCCTGCACAAATTCAGCTATTGTATTTTTTGTCTCCCTGCCCTACTGAAGTGTGCAAAGTGGGTAAGGCAGTATACAGTCTGGTGAAAGGCTCAGCCCTTTAGTAAAAGTGAGGTGGGCGAGCAGGATGTTAAATAAAACCAGAGGTGTTCTGAGAAGCACTTCTCACCTCCTTCTCCCCTGCTAGACGTTGATAGTAAGGCTCAGGCGCTTCAGAGAAAACTACGAAAAGGGTAGAGAAGCAATAATAAAATACAACCCAGGATGGTCCTGTGAATAAAAAGAGAAAAAAAAAGTTTAGAAAATGAGAGATACTCTTACTGGGATATGAGTTACTTTGGTAAGAGCTGCACTAGTGGGTTCCTGCCATTTAACAACTCTTTTATGACAATTTATTTGTGGGATGACTCAGGATAACCCACCTAACTGCTTGGAATCTGTTTTGTCATCTGTAACCTGGGGATTTTTTTTACACCTGACACACCTAATTTATAAACTTATTTTGAGACTCAAATAAAATAGATATGAACAGGCTTTATAGACTGTAAGCTACTAGATGAAGGCTGGTAGCTGTTGTGGCTTTAAAACTTGAATTAGGTAGTTGGGGATCGTGACTAATGGTGGGAGGGAGGTTAGCAGTCTCTGAGCATCGAGTGCCATGGGACCCCTTTTTCTTCCTTCATGGGACCACAGACAAAGAGATTGGGAGATTGGTGAGAGGTGCCAATGATTAGATGTCCCAAGATTTAGACTATGGAGAAAGAAAAGATAACAAATATTGTTCCCCGGTCATGACCACGGACATAGAGAGGTAGGCATTCTTTGGCAGTGCTGGTTGGCCTTCATATTCCATCTTTGCCATGCACAGTAGTCTGTTAACTTCTGTATTAAAGAATGTAAGAGAAAGTGAAGTAATCAAGGCTGCCATTTGGTACTGAGCAGCCACTCCCCGTGGCACTGTGCTAAGCACTTTACAAACATTAGCCTCATAGAAGTATTACTGTTTCCATCTTGTAGGCTAGTTAAAGGACTTGTCAAAGTTAGCAAGTGGCAACAGAATTTAACTCCAGGCCCATCTGTCCAAAGCCTGGGCTTCTTCTACTTTTCCATGCTGCTCTCATTTTCATATCAGAGGTATCTCACCATTCCAGCCACTCACTGGCCGGAAGCTTTTGGTATTTAAGCAAATTAACCTAAAGTTAACCTCAGTTAGTTTCAAGGATGATTGCTATCTTTAGTTTATTTTTGTTTTGTTTTGTTTTGTTTTGCAGAACTACCTCCAGTTCCAGGAAATGGGAGGACACGCTTGGGAATTGTGGGAGCCTTCCCATTGTTACCTGTAGCCCTGGCCTTTGTTATCTTCTACCTACGAAGAGACGGTATTTCCTTTATTGCAAGGGTCTCCACCGGGGGTGTGGGGAAACGTATGGGGGTGCTACTGTTGTTACAATGGTACTTAGGAGGCAGAGCCAAGGATGCTAAATCTGCTATAATCTGCAGGGCAGTCCCATGGAACAGGGAACAGTCCTACCCCCAATGCTAGCAGTACCCCCACCAGGAAACACCGATTCATAAAATGCTGCCTTCCTATCAGCCTTTTCTTTCAGGGCTAATTTTCAGTTATGCAAAGTAGATTTTAGCTGTGCCGCCGTGTGAACCTGTGTATCACCTTTCTCCAGTCCTGCTTGTTTTGGTGTCAGCATCACCTACATCGGAGGGCAGCAGTGAACACAGTAGTAGCATTGCTGAGGGAGTGACAGTTGGATCATGACTGCAGGGGAACCTGACTTGCCTTTGCAACAGTGTCTACTGTTTAATAGCAATCACGGTGACACTGAGCAGGACTGCTGGATGAAGGTCCACGTGCACCAGAGTGAGGGGTGGGAGAACAGGCATGTAGAGAGGTTGAAGAAGACCAGCGTCCTACCGCCTCTTTCTGTTATGCAGATAACCAATAACCACAGCCTTAGAGGAGAGAAAAAGTGAAAATACTTGTTGGTTCTAGTTGAATGTGAATCTTACATTAGTTGCACTGCTATATTGAGCTGGTTTCTGGGTACCCTAAGTTCTAAAAATAGTTTCTTCTGTAGAGCTGTGATACTTTTACCATAGAGTATTTTGCTGAGGGTGCTATGTAATTTTCTAAATAATTTGCATGTGCTTGTGTCTCTGTTTACCTATGGCAGTAATAAAAATGCAGGAAAAATGGGTCTATTCAAATAATTTCTTCCCATTTTAAGATGACTCAAAGCAAACATTTCTCCAATTCTTTGAGAAGTTTGCATAGAGTTCTCTGATATCAATAGGGAAGTAGAAGATGGAAGGGAATTCCAGTAGCTGTTGAGAAATTCCCCACAACCCCTTAAGAGGGTAGGTAGACCTGGGAAAGTAGTGTAATTGAGGGAGTGGAGGCTGCTGATTCTAAAGACTAAATACTTAGCAGAACATAAACAGCCAAAGTATAAGGATCCAGTTTCAGTGACAGAAAATCAAGATGGAGGTGATTTGTCCAAGGAAGTGACTGTTACCAGCGTATACTTGGAATATTTTCCTGTGGGAAATAAAAGTATATATACCCCTAAAGAAAATCTGGGAGCAAAAGCATGTGCCCCAAGCTGTTGAATTAACCTCAGGGGTTGAGACCTATGGAATAAGGAAGTTTACCAGATTTCCTAGGGGATTAAAAATGTTCCGTAGGAACCTGGAATTTAAACTTGAGTCGCTGTGCGGGATGCAGAGTTGTGTTTTGTGGAAATAACAATGTGTGTATGTGTGGTTGTTTTTTCAAGTGAAACTTATGGATGTGGAAAAATGTGGCACTCGAGACACGAACTCAAAGAAACAAAATGGTAAGAATATTAGCAGGGATGAGAAGTTGAAGGGAAAGGAAACATAAAACCGAAAGTAATAACAAGGAGAAATCTATCAGCCATGATCCCTCTTCTTTTTAAAGAATGCCAGCTGTTGGAACTGCTGGCTTCTTTTTGCTTTGCAACTCTAATATAAGAGCTCCTCCCCAGCCTGAGAGGATTTGGGGATGGCCTGGAGAGCGGAGGAACATGAGCTGCTTTGTGTGTGCGTGTTGGGGGTGCGGGGGGAGGGGGGGAAGCTGGAGCTGGGGGGGAAGCTGGAGCTGGGGAGGAGGCAGTTTCTCTCCTCCAGGTTTCTCCTGCCTTGCACCCTAACCTCCCTGCCGCAGGGGACCAAGCCGACTTATGTGACAGATCGATGGATAGAAGCAGTGTGTCAGGAACTGTGTTTACTGCTTCATGTACAGTACCTCCTTTAATTCCCTCCCACCCTTCAAATCAAGGAGATAAATACTAGGATTACCTTCATTTTATATTAGAGAATACAGGGCCAAGAAGATCATGTAAACTGCCCCAAAACGTACAGCTGATAAGTGACCAAAATCAGGCTTTGAGGCCCACTAGCCTGACCATAGAACCTTACTCTTGACCCATCTGCGTGATTCCATTTTACCACAAATGTCTACATTTATAAAAGATCTGAAAGACTTCACCCAACTGATTAAACTAAGAAGAAGGGTATATTAAGGTTTTAAATTCTTTTTAATGTAGTTAGAAACCAAACTTCACAAGAAGCCCAAGTTTAAAGTAGTCTAATCAGCTTGGATAAGCTCAGGCAGGTTTCCTAGCACCCCTTCATGTTGTAAAGCTAACTAGTTAATGTTGTTTGGTTCATTTTAGGGTGACCAGCCATCCCAGTTTGCCCAGGACTAAGGCGTTTCTCAGGACATGGGACTCTCAGTTTTAAAATCAGGACAGTCCTGGGTAAACAAGGGATGGTTGGTCACCCTTTATCAAGTAAAGGTACTTGAGCAAAAATATATTCTGCTTCTTTATCTTCTTGCAAATGTCTTATATCAGCTAGCAAATATAAAATGTTTCTCATTATTACTCTCCAGCTATACAGTTTGAGGAGACGTAATCCCGCACTGGAACTTCTGACCTTAAAGCAGGGCTTCTCGACCTGTGGTCCGAGTGTGTTGGGGCTGAGCATGACCAGAGGTGCCAAGGGACCAGTGCCTGCAGGCGATGTGGGGCTTGAACGGCTCAAGCACTGGAAATGGAAGCTGGAAAAGAGGTGAACAGGCAACGATGGAGGCAGAAAGCACAGCCTGGCAGGAAACCTCGATACCTCATAGTGCCTATGAAAGGGAAAAGGGACACTTCTGAACGATGAACCTCCATGTGAATTGAACATCACTCATCCTAGGAAAACAAGTTGAGATTCTCTGGTTTAATGGTCAGTTCCTGCAGAAGTGCCCTTTGCCTTCACTCAGTATCTTGATTGTGAGCCTAGTGTTGCAACAGCATTTAAGTGTGAGTTATTTCTATTTATTTTGAATCTGTGGGGTCTTGTCATGTCAGTGTGGTTGTGAATCACTTCTTTTGAAGATATGTAGCAAACTAAACTTTCTGCTTATTGACTTATATGTGTCCAGTAAAATTTATAGTATTTGTAAGGTGCTTTGTATCACCTATAATTATTGTCACATAGGAAGCACATAGAATAAACCATTGGTTGGTACAGGATATTACCTTGTTTAACTCACTGATGCTTTGGATGACTTAAATAATCTTGTTCTCATACCTCAAGTGTCTCAATAATCTTATTATCAGACTTCAAGGTACGCTATATTACTATGGTAGCTGTTACACTTAAACATCAGCTTTACTGATAGGAATGTGGTATCTTACATGCATCATTTCATTTAATCCCTGTAACAACTGTGTGTGGAAAACTCAATTTAAAAATATATATATATCTTTATTGATTTCAGAGAGAGGAAAGGAGAGGGAGAGAGAGAGATAGAAACATAAGTGATGAGAGAGTCATTGATTGGCTGCCGCCTGCACACCCCCAACCAGAGATTGAGCCCGCAGCCCAGGCATATGCCCTGACCGGGAATCGAACCCTGATCGCCTGGATCCTAGGTCGGTGCTCAACCGCTGAGCCATGTCTGGCTGGGCACAGAAAACTCAATTTTTATCCATCTCACAGCTGAGGTATTGGTAAGTAGCAGACCTCAGATTTCCAGGACTGTCACCCACTTCTGGAAAGGGAAACTGGATGATACAGGATGGAATGGAATGGAATGTCCTTTTAGAATACAATTTGTTTTCTAAATTATATTCTAAATTTAGAATACAAGCTGTGTTTTACCTTCCTCAAGAAATTCATTCATTCAGAAAACATTTAGGAAATGCCCTTGCATGTCAATCACTGTGCCAGGCAGTGAGTCTACAAATGTGAGCAAGGTAAAGTACCTCCCCTAAAGGAGCTCATATCATGATGGGGCAATTTATAGGAAAATTTGTTATTACACTTAGTGTAGTGTCATAGCATACGGCGTTGGAGGAGAATGAGAGTGAGGGAGAAAGTCTAGAAATGCTGCCAAAAGGAGGGGGAGCACTCTGGGTGGCCTGTCAATGTGTTCCTGGACAATTGAAAATATTTTAATAATCAAAGCAATTTTAGTTTATGAGAAGATATCAATATTTTTATTTTTTAAGATGTCAATATTTTTTAAAACTGTAGAAAATAACTCTTGAATTCCTTTTGTATCATTATATTTACCTCTGAATAATTTCCCTTTGCCATGCAATCTGATATTTATATAGTGCCTAGTATTAACAGTTCTTTTTTATTTAAATGCAGTTGAATTTTGAATTTATACCTTTTCATGATTCAAAATTCAGAAAGTCCATTAGGAGACATTAAAAAATCTCTATTCCATCCTGTATCATCCAGTTTCCCTTTCCAGAAGCAACCACTATAATGTCTTCTCCTGTCTTTTTGCACATATTCATTTGTACAGTACCCCTTCTTTGCGATGTATAAGTGGAGGTCAAGTCTATTCACTCCACTCCTAAGTCTTAATGCCTTTTCATGGTGTTAGATTGATAAAGCACTTTATCCCTTTGTCTTGTGTTTCATTGTGAATGACATAGGCAAAAATGATATGTAATTCTGCATTTGGTTGTCATTGTATACACCCGCATTAATTTAATAAAATACTCTTATTTATTTTGTTTCGAATACAACAGCATGATCATTTGCTTATTTTCTACATGCCTTATAAAACCACTCCTAGTTTAACATCCCAGTGGAGACAGTTACTTGAAAGATCTGCAGCCACCTTCCTAGTTCTTTTTTTTATCATAGCTTCTATGATTATACAGCACACTCCTGATTCCTGCATGATGAAAAATGCCAAAAGAATGATTTTTAAAAGGATGCCTTGAAAATTTTATTCTCTGTCCCCCAATAGCTTCTTTTAGAATACCCAAAAAAGATTCAAAACTGTGTCATCCAAATTGAAGATCTGAAGGAGGGAGGGTGGGAGAGATGGAGTGGTCAAGAGAACTAGAGGGAAACGAAGGGGCTTTCCTTCATGTGAGTACTCTTCTCGGATCAGTAAACATGAATGTGGAAGCCAACGCATATCAAGCTGGATGTAGTTCAGTCTTCAGGTTCTGAAAAGGAAATGAGAAACCTAGAATGAAGCCAAGTTTAAGATTGAGGCCTGGGACAGTGTGACACCATAAGAAGATTTGTGGCTTTAAAACAAATGACACTTGTCATTCAAGGAGTGTAGAACTTTTAATGCGTCCTCTAGTTTAATTCGTCATAAGTTCATTTTGATCATTTCTCTGAATCAGACACTCAAAGGTAATGATGATTTCTAAGAATAAATGTAAGTAAGACTGTGACATTAATTTAGAACGGATAGTAAGTAACCAAACGTTGGCTGAAATATACACTTCTTAGTTTCTCAGTTATTGTGAAGCTATCGTATTTTGGCTTCATTTTTCTACTAATGGATTATCTGATTGCAGATTCCATAGTAGAAAAATGCACTTGGATGGATAGGAAACTTAGAATATCCATTTCCATCGGAGGAAACATTATCAGTAAACACAGATTCCCTTTCACCTCCTTCCACTCAGTGTGACCTCTGTAGGAGATCTCTTCTTGCAGAAAATGAATATCTAATCCTGTCTTGCTGAGGAGAGAGAGGTCAGGCTGGGGAGATGGGCAGCCATCTGCACTGTGGAGTGAAATCTTACCCACAACCCCAGGATTCAGTCCCTCACCAAAACCTTTCAGGCCAGGTGACAAACCAGGGGATGATCTGGGGGTTGGGGGTAGGTCAGAAATGTTAAGGGACACCCACTGCAGAGATGGGCCTGAGGAAATGGGCAGCAGCAACCTGGTTGAAAGTGAGGTGAAGGGAGGTGAAGACCCACCCAGTCTCTAAACTTGCATTATCTCTAAGCTGGGGACTAGCCAAAGGATCATAAAAGGGATCTCAATGCTCTGAGATCCCTGGAGATGAATGCGATGGTGGTATAATGAGTTCAGACAGTATTCCAGTGCCTACATTTTGAGGGGGGTAATTTTCAAGATGAGATGTAAACAGGTTTACCAGAAGAAGGCATTGTGGCAGGATTGTAGTATACCTCTACATGTTAATCTGATTTTTCTCTGTGTATTTCCCTCTACCTCTACTCTCTTTCTTGATAGCCTGAAGGTAGATTTCCCTCCGCATCCCCATGCCGAAGCTCAGACATAGAAAGTACCACATGATAACACCTGAAATTCTACTCACAATTCTCACAATTCACTACAAATAGCTCAGCGGGTCACAGTTACTCATGGGCATCTTCTGCAGGCCAGGCATTTACAGTGCATTGTGAGGAAGTTAAATATTAAATGTGGCTCATGCAGTCATGGAGCTTATAGTGTGAGGAGACAATACATACGTTGATGAAGAATTAATAATTCAAGTGTTAGAGAATATGAGACTTTAAGAAAATGTCTCAAAAGGGTGAAAAGAGGACAGCAAATGCTGTGAAACAAAGGAGGAAATCCTAGGTGCTAGGAAACCTTCAGCAAGGAGGCCAGATTCAACTTGGACCCTGGAGAATGGAGAAGTGCCTACTTACGATGTGGGCCTTAGTCCACTCAGGCTGCCATAACAAAACACCACACACTAGGTAGCTTGTAAACAAGAGAAGTTTTTATTTCTCACATTTCCTGAGTTTGGGAAATCCAACATCAAGGCACTAGCAGGGTTGTGTTCTGGTCAGGACCCTCTTCCCAGCTCATGTGTCTTCATGTGGTAGAAGGAATATAGGGTCTCTTTCATAAGAACAGCAATCTCATTCATGAGAGCTCCATCTTCATGACCTACACACCTCCCAAAGGCCCCTTTGTCCTAATCCCATCATCTTTGGGATTAGGATTTCAACATGTGAATCTGAAGGGAAGGGGTGGACCAGAACATTCAGACTATAGCAATGTAGAAAACAGGTGTGTTTTTTCTTTTCATAAAGGATAAATTGAATGATTGAAGAAAATCTGTGAACCCTTATATTTCTAGTGGAAATCTAAATTAGTGCAACCTCCAAAAAGGATAATTTGGCAATATCTATCAAAATTATAAATGACAGAGCAATTTTACTTATAGAAATTAACCCTACAGCTATATTCTCATAGGTGCAAGATGACCTATGTATAAGGATATTCATTGCAACTTTATTTATAATAGCAAAACACTGGAAACAACCCAGATGTCCATCTATAGGGAACTGTTTAAATGTGGTGTCACATCAAAACAACAGAATACTATATTAGATAGCCACATAAACAAAGAAGGAAGTTTTTCTGTACTGATATGAAATAGATCTCCAAGATATATTTATTGTTTAAAAAGGAAGTTATAGAATCGAGTACAGTATGCTACTGTACACTATATTAGGCATACAACATGTACACTATGAACACTTACTTTGCATACTAGGAACTTAGTGTGTATGCTATGTACACTAAATGTGTATATTATGTGTACTATGTATTCTTCCAGATATACATTTTGCACTTTCGAAAGGGAAAAAAAAATAGAAGTGTATTTGCCATGTATGCAAAACATATCAGAAAGGATGCATAAGAAACTGCTAGAACTGGTTGCCTTTGGGTGGCATATTGGGTTCCTAGTGGGAGAGTTTTACTGGTATAATCTCTTGACTTTTGAATCATGTGAACATATTACCTATTCTAAATAAATAAATTATAGTTTTTAAAAGTCTGAGCTCAATTACTTGCCTTCCAAGGACTTTTATGTACTTTGAAGGAAATGATAACTCTCAATGTATAAGGCCAACACAAACATCAGCGGTGAGGAAGTTTGAACAACTGAATGTAACCACCGCCGGATTTCAGTCTGGACTTGAGCCCAACTGATTTGAATTATTTTTTTCTTTAATTTTCCCCTATTTTTCACTGTTGTCACTCCCAGCACAGCTCTAGTATGTGGAAGCATGATTGGGTCATTTATGGCCTCTGACTAAGCAGCTATGGGTTTGGATCCACGTGATGTAAATGATATCATTATTATAAACAAACAAATGAACCAAATCAACCCACTATTTATGTTGCCATAGACATCAAAGATGCTTCCATAGATATGAAATAAATGAAACATTTGGACCTTGGGAAAGCTTGCAAAAATGACCAGAGCCTATATTTATCCAGTCTGAGAACTGAGTTTAGCAAGTGAAGTTTTTGCGTAAGAGTGAGATGAAGCTTTTTGGCCAGCATTTTAGGGGATATTGGTGACTCTCAAAATCCCCCAACCTAGGCTTCCCCTTTTAGCATCTTGGCTTCCCGTGGGAAACTTTGGCTGCCTGTCTGCAAATCAAGCATCCAGCCTTTGACAAGACACAAGAAGCTGTTTCACCTCAATGGCCTGCAGTGGTGAAGACTGAAAAGGGAAAGATCATGGAGAAGTTACTCAACAGACAATAATGTTTACATAACTGAAACTGAGTAGAAGAACTTCTGTTGTGCGAATTAAAGAAAATGCCATGTCAAGCTTGAGTAATAAAAAAAACAAACAACACCTAATATCAGCAACAGCAGATGACTGACCGCAAAGCCTTCACCTGTCAATCACCTTTCTTCCTTTCTGGATACAGATGGCTTAGCAAGCTTGGGGTAAGTTGTGAATGCTGATGTATATGAGATCAAATAAAAAGAACTCTTCTAGGACACTAAAGGTGTTTGGGGACTTGAAAACATGATTAAAATAATTCAGGCTTCTATCAGAAAACTGAAAAAAAAAGAATCATTGCTGTAAAACTTGCTTCATTGTAGGTGACAATAAAAAGGGAAAACATCTAACTGTGTATTGAGAAATGTACATATATTTGGAAAGAGTGGGAATTTGCTTTAAAGACCTACAGTTTGTCAGACCCAAGTTCCAATTTTATTAACTCTATGACTTTGGGTCTGTAATTTAACTTCACTAGGCCTGTTTTCTAATGGGTAAAATAGAAGAAGGAATATATGAGGCAGCATATCTAAAATGCTTAGAACAATGCCTAGTGTAATCAATTTGTTTATTGATATTATTGATGCCAAGGAATAATTTATTAAATTATTTTAAGGTCCAAGAGCTATGATGCCAGCCAGACTGTTATTGTTGTGAATGACTTAAAAACTATTTTTAATTAAAATTAACTTTGTATTTATTATTAAAATTTTATTTATTTTTAAAAATTAAAAACATTTAAGTTAAAATGTTTAATTTTTCTTTTCATCTTTAAAGTTAAAATAACCATGAATTAAAGTTGTGCTGGGTTGATGGTCCAAGCTGAGAGTCTTAATAATTTTGGAATTTTTCATGTTTAATTAGAATTTCTTTTTTTCTTCAAATTGCACATTTAAAATTCTGGCATCAATTCCTTTTTGATTCAGCTGGCATCCCTCAGGTCTGGAGAAGGTTCATTTAATCCTCTTATTTATCAGCTTTGATCACTCTTAAGAGGTTTCACTTTTTATGACAGGCTCAAAAGCTCCCATTAGCTTCTCTAAGGCTCCCCCAATACATGCATACATATGTATATTCTTTTTTATGACTGTTTCAGGAGTATCTGGTTGAAGATAAGCCACAGATTCCATTATTACAGAAATGAAGAGAAGCAATAGTAAACACAGACAACCCACAGGTAGATGATGGGGGTTAAATGTCAGCTGTCTTATTTACTCAGCGTGTAATCCCCAGCAAATCGTGTACACTTTCTGTGACTCAGTTGCCCTATTTATAAAATGGGACCAATCAGTATCCCTACCTCCTAGGAGTGTTACGGAAGTTAAATGGGTTAATGCACGTGTAGCACTTAGAATTGCTCTGGCAATATTTAGACCTCTGGAAACGTTAACCTGTATTGCTGTTCTCCTCTTTAGTGAAGAATCGCTAAAAGGAGTAGGCCGCACATTCCGCTGACCTTCTGCCACACTAGGCTTGTGAGATTGAATGTTCCACCCAGAGCAGCATCAGGAAGGGAGGCTGAAGCGAAATGTGTAGCACAGCTGACCTCTACTTTCGAGTGGGGGCCAGGCATGTCCTCACCTCCCTTCACGTATGAGAGGAGCCAGACTGAACTGGCGAAGCTTGATGCTAGCCTGTGGCCTTTCCTTTGCATTTTATTGACCTTTCGTTACCCTCTAGGCAGTAGAAAGCGCTGGTGTCATGGCCACAGCTCTTATTTGTTGCCTTACATTCTGGCTTTATTTGCTAAGGAAAATGCTCAGGATCACTGGCTAAGTGAAGAGGAATCTTGGGAGTAGGAAAAATCTTCCCCAAGCCCGACTGGAGCAAAATTCCCTTATATCCTCAGAAGGTTCCTCAAAAGTTAAGTAACATTTTTCAGCCAGTTGAACTTCCTTAATCTGATTTCCTAGAAAAGCCAGATATTCAGAGAAGTTGTAGGGCACTGGTGATCTAACAACGAGGTCAGTAAATTCTCCCACAGAGTCCCTTCTCAGACCTGGAAAATCACCTACCAGCATAGGAACGTGTTCAAACCTACTGGAAGGGACAGCCTCCAACTACTTGCCCTCCCACAAACTGGTCATTGGCTTAATTGCCCTTCCACAACTAGGTCCTGAGTTGCTACAAAAGCCCTGTTTACATAGGTCCTGTCACATAGGCTGACCAGCCAGTCTATTTCCCCACAGTATGAATCACGCTATGGGGACATGTGTCTTCAGGTACACACCCTTTGATCCAGAGATTCCACTTGAGCAAGTTTTTCCAAGAAATGATTAGACAAGGGCTCAGAGGCCACTGTATAGAGTCATTCATGGTGCCATTGTTTTATAATATCAACAATATTGAAAATAACCTAAGTGGCCATCACCAGGGGATGGCTTAAATAAATTATGGTATAGCCATACAATGAAATACTAATTAGTATTTACAAATAATCATGGGATCTAAAATTATTGACATGGAAAGATGCCCACAGTATCTTTGATGAATGATAAAGCAGTTCACTGAGCAGCATTCTGATATAATGACACTTAAAATTAAAGTTTCATTCATATAGATGTATCCAGAGAGCTATATGGGTAATTTTTCTTTTTTTTATATTTAAAAATTATTTTACAATAATACATTGTGTCATTTTACAATCTGAAAAAAAACACTACTAAGCTTTCTACATTTTAATTCTGAGGGGGAAAATGAGCTAGTTGGGTTTTTTTAACTTTTTTATTGAATTTATTGGGGTGACATTGGTTAATAAAATTATATAGGTTTAAGGTGTACAATTCTATAATACATCATCTGTATAGTGTGTTGCTATGTGTTCACCACCCTAAGTCAAGTCTTTTTCCATCATCATTATCTCCCCTACACCCTCTTTGAGCTAGGTTTTAATCATGTTTTGGGGAAGTGATCTTGTGTTGGCCACACCAACCAGGTAATAGCTTACAAATAATATAATTAATACTTATTGAGCACTTACTATGTACCAACAGGCCCTGTTCAAAGCACTTTCCGTGTCTCAAATCATTTACACAGCAATGCTATGAGGCGGGTCTTTTATGATCCCTATGTTACAGATAATGAAACAGGAACCAAAAGAGAAAGACATTAGATCGAGATCCCAGGGCAGGTAAAAATGAAAGAGATTTGGACAGAGGTCTGTGATCATGACCTCTGTGCAGCTCCACATGCAGTTTGCCCGCTCCTTGTCTTCAGGGAGCTGTGGAAGGGGCTGAGGGATGGGGCAGGATTCTGTCCTGGTCTCCCTGCTGTTCCTGAAGTCTCTCCAGCCACCCACTGGCCACCTGTTTACTTAACCCCTCTAGGTTTCAGTTTCCTCCTTGGTAAAACAGGGAAGCCTTCTCAGGCCACCCAACTTAGAATTAATTAGTCCCCTCTCTATGTCATACATGGACCTAGTAACTATGGCACTTAGACTCCCCCCACCTTCATTCCAACATCCTTTCAGGCTGGGAGACAGGCTCCAGTTTCACCCAGTGGAATTGTCCTCAGAGCAGGTGGAAGCAGTGGGCATTCTCCGTGCCTGCACTTACCACCCTGCGCAATAATTCTGTTCATTTGCCATCCGCTGCTCTAGGACATGAGCCCCTCAAGTCAGAGATAGTGGGTTGTACACCTCTGCATCTTGGAGCCTGGAAAATAACGTTGTTCAGGTAATAAACATCATTTGTGGAGGAACTGGAAATTAAAGAGCGTGGCCTTATGATTCTAGAGTAAGAGTTAAGGAAAGCAAAGCTTGCATATTAATTATTTTTTATTTTTTATTCTACCTCATCTGGCAACAAGTTCAGAGCAAGAATTGCTGGTAAATAAAGAAGTCACTAATTTTAACATGTGTCTACATAACAAATGTCCAAACCCATAGAGAATTTTTATTATGAGTTTATTTGAGCCAAACTGAGAATAATTGCTGGGTAGCAAAATCTCAACAGGTTGAGAAAATGCTCTGGAGAATGGCAGTTTTGCAGTTTATTTTATACATTATAATAAAAGGAGGAGCTGTACGTGGGGTCCCATGAAATCCATTGGTGGTAGATTAAGGGAACAGGAGAAAGCAAAGCAGGGAAATCTGGAAGACTGGGTAAAAAGCAAATGACACATACTTCTATTACATTGGATAGGTAATAATTAACATTTACAGCACATAGTGATGGTATGCAGGGAACCAGGAAACAAGGAGAGACTGGTCTCCTGCTCTGGTGCAGTTAGTCTGGAAAAGACAATTACTCTGACGTTTCAAATGTAAGCTATCTTAGATGCAAAAAGACAACATATAAAGTGTTGTATCCTTAGCATTTTGGGCCAACCTGGTGCTTAGCTCACCCTCCATCTGCATGGGAATAAGTAGACTTGGGTACCTCCATCCAACAGAGCCATAAACATTTGAGTCCCTCCTTTCCACTCTCTGAAGTTGCCCAGAACACTCAGCTTCTTCCCTAAAGCAGCTGAAGTTGGGAGAGAAACGGGGAGAGAGCAGCCCGGTGCCAGTAATTAGCCTTTGCATTCACTCTGTTTCACGGGGCCTCCCGCCACTGGGCTCAACACACAAGTTTCTAATGTTTGTGGTCTACCTAAAGTTCTGTAACCTCAATGCTGACACCACTATTTCAGCTTTGGGGACCCCTTGACCCATGAGCCACAGCTGAGGTGTGGGGCTTGATGCCCCACTGTCATGGTAACATCCTTCCTTCTCCCACCCAGAGGAGAATGTGCCACAACCAGAGTACCATCTGGGTGGCCTGTTTTGTTCCTACCTTTTGTTGCTCAGCCTCATTTAACACCTAGGACAGCGAGAGACCCCTCCCCCCTCCACCACCACCACCTAGGTGAGAGCGTTTCCTACCTGATCTCAGGGAGTTTTCTTATATCCGGTAACCCACCACTGAGGGCTCTTGTCCTTTGTCTTCCAGAATGCCATGTTTCTATGAGCATCTCAGCTTCGTCCCCAAAGCAGGCAGGCCCTGGGAAGGGTCTGGGATTTACCCTAGTGGCAAGTTAACAGCTTAGCCTGGTACTGTTTCAGGGAGGCTGCAGGAGACTTTGTTACTTACACAGCAGCAAGCAGCATGAGCAGGTTCACCATGAACGTGAGGTGTTTCCTATGCGCCCCAAGTCCCATGGAGGGATGGAGGTGGGCCTGGCTGGACGCTGAGGTGGATGCAGCAGGTTTGCGACTTAACTGAGGAACAGTGAGCTGTGGAATCTACCACTTTTATGGTGAGTGCTCTGCAAGGCTGCTCTTTGCTAAAAGAGGCTACTTCATCCCTCAAGACTGCTCACTGCAAACAGAACCCTGAGAAATGGCGCAGGTAAAGGGCAGCCAGGCCGCATCCTTGGCCTACCCAGCAAGAAAGTACAGGAATGCACAGGGCCCATGCCAACTGATTCTCTCAGTATGTGTGTTGGTTAAGATGATTAGTTGTCCTTGTTGATCAGGATATACTTTATCTTCCAATTTCAAGAAAGGAGACAAAGAGAATATAGATCAACATGGTTGAAGCAGCTTTCCAACACGAAAGTTACTTCAGTTCTGATCCTAACTGGGGAAGCCTAGAGAGAAACATACTCATCTACAGCCATTTTGAAAGATCAGGTTGGTCCTGTGAATGTTCCCCATTGAAGGGAACCAAACTCTAGCATCATTCTTAGGGTTTTAGCTATTCTTATTTTGGAAAGAAAAGTATCATGTTAGATAATTTGCTTATAAGTTTTGAAGCATAATGAACACCAATGAACCCACCACTAAACTGAAGAATTATGTCCTCACAACACCCCTGAAGCTATCCATGGCTTCTTCCTCACATGTGGAGTGAACTCAAACAGCTAAAGCTAGGCTGGAATTGACCTCATGTCCCAGAGCCCTGAGGACTAAGCAGGACTCTGCAAACGGAAGAAACGGGCCACTGTCGTGGAAGACAACATGTCTTTGTAAGTTCTTCAATGGGGAGATTTTTTAAAGCCCTGACTGAAACACCATGCCTATTAATATCTTTAGCCTACTATGACCTTGGACTCTTTTCCTCAATAAATGTCACCTCAATACAAAGGGTAAATAGAAGAAATGAAGCAAAAAAGTACAGTGTTTGCTTCATAGAGGGTCTTGTGGTGACAAGGAGCCCAAAATGTAGAGTAGGCAGTGAAGAGGAGAGGAAAGCAGCCAATTCTGTATCTGTAGGAAGCAGGATAAGCAACTGGGAGTTGGTTCAAGAACTGGAAGAGTCAGGGAACTTAACCAGAAGCGCCTTGAACAAAACAGGTAGAAGGATCAACACAAGTTCACGACAGTGGGGGCTACAGGGACGGCTACAATGGCTTAACTCTTGGGCTTGCATTCACCTTCATCTTCCTCATCCTACTCATAGCCTGTGCATAGCCTCCCCATGCCCCTCACCTGTAATCTCTCTCCTGAGCTTCCCTTTTGATTGAATTTTTATTTTATTTTATTGTAAACTACATATAATATAAAATTAACTATTTTAAAGTGTGCAACTAAGTGACATTTTGTACATGTACACTGTTGGGCAACCGTCATCGCCATTAAGTTCCATAACATGAAATCACCCCAAGAGGAAACTCCATACCCATTAAGCAGTCACCTCCCATCCCCTTTCTTCACCCAACCCCTGCCAACCAATAATCTGCTTTCCGTCTCTATGGATTTGCCTATTGTGGACATTTCATATACGAGAATTCACATAACAAGGTCATTTGTGTCTGACTTCTTAACGTAGCGTAATCTTTCAGGGGTTCATCTATATTGTGGCATGTATGAGTATTTCATTCCTGTTTATGGCTAAATAACATTACATTGTACGGATATACCACATTTTATTTATCCATTCATTGGTTTATAGAAATTAAGCTTCTTTTCACCTTTTGGCTATTGAGAATAGTGCTGCTATGGAAATTCTTGTACACATTTTTGTTTGAACACTTGCTTTTCTGTTCTTTTCAATACATACCTAGGGGTGGAATTGCAAGATCATATAATGATTTTATGTGGAACTTTGAGGAACCACCAGAATGTTTAAAATAGTGCCAGCCTGCTGTTGTTTTCTCTCCCAAAGTTGGAACAGATGGAAATAAGTTGATTGAGCTGCATCATGAAGGATTGGATCTAAATGCAAAGAACATAATGAGTTGCTTGATTTTTAAAAGAGGCTGCTAAAAATGTTCAGCAAGTCTCTTTAAAGATGAGGCAAGGTATGAACATGTCTGGACTCACTCAGGAGAGTTAATGAAAATCCTCTCAAGACTTAATTTTCTGGATGTGCTCTATGTTCAGGCATGGTAGGAAATGAAAGTAAAATAACTCATAAAGGCCGTTGGTGCCACAGGCACTTACTTCTACAAAGGTAAACAAATGACAAAGAAAGTTCAAGCCACCAAGCTGATCCCTTGCTCCCTAGCCCTTCCATGGGGACAGTGGGTCCAGCGCCCTTTCTGCACTCAGTTCACCAAAGGGGACACACTGGGTTTTGGTTTGTTCATAAACTTAAATGAGACCATTAAATCCACTCATGAACTGGCAGAAAGATTTCCTTTTTCTTTTCCTCCCTCAACTAGAATTCTGTTTTCATAAATCTGATCACAGTGAATTTTAATTCACTTTAGTTGTCATGGCTTGAGCAGGAGAGGTCATTGATTAATTAACTCAGTACAGCATTTCATGAATATCTAGTATATAGAGAGTTGGGTCACAAAACTATTAATTAGGACATGATCCTATAGCTTTAACAATTATTTCTGTTTCTCTATAAATCTTCATAATATGTACACATGCACACATACCCCACCTTATTCTAAAAAGAATTTCAGGTAGGCTGCTGTTAAAATCTTTAGACTTCTTACATGTGTCTTATTTCTACTTCATTTTCTTCCTGAAGATCATTAAGAATGCAGGGCAGCAGGGAGAGGAGGATTTGAGAGAGAGTAGCCTCTATAAACATCCTTAATATTTTACATAGGGGAAAAATTCCCAGTGTCTTTATTCTTGAATAGTTTTACTAAATGCAGAATAACAACTCCACATTTTAAGAACTATTTAGCTGCAAGAATTTTAGATTTGTAGAAATGTTGCAAAACTAGTATAGAAAGTTTATGAGGGCCCTGTCTAGCTGATGTTAATAGTTGAGAATGATGAAAACCAGGAAATGAGCAGGAGTGTAACACGGTTAACTGAATTTCTGATCCTTTTGAAGTTTCACCAGTTGTTCTCATAATGTCCTTTCATGTTCCAGGATCCAGTCCAAGATCTTATATTGCACTTCACTGTTGTGTCTTGGTCTCTTTCCGTCTCTGACGTTCCTCACTCTTTCCTTGGCTTTCATGATATGCAGTTGTGATAAGCACTGGTCAGTTACTTAGTAGAAGTTCTCTAATCTTGGGTTTTTCCAATGTTTTCTTGTGATTAGATTGAGGTTATGGCTTTTGGGGTTTCTTGGGCATATGATTCTTAAACCACAGAATGCTATTGTGTCTCGTTATTGCATCATGCCAGAGGACACCTGATCTTATGTCGTATTTCTGGTGATGTTAATCTTGATCTCTTGGTTAAGGTGGTGTCCACCAGGTTTCTCCACTGTCAAGTTACTCTTTTTTCTTTTCTAACTGATAAATATCTTTGAATAGATACTTTGAGACTGTTAATGTCTTGCTTCTCCTCAATCTTTTGCCCACTCATTTTAGCATCCATTGGTGGGATCTTACATGCAACAGTTATTACTGTGGTGTTTGCCTACTTGTGATTGTTTTTATCTCCTTCATTTCATCTACATTTGTTAATTGGAGAAGCTGCATCTTCTCCGTATGTTTATTTATTATACTAGTTATATAACTATTGTTTCATAGACATTTTACTTTGTGGGTTATAATCTAGTACCACCATTATTTATTTTATAACTTAAATTGTTATTTTGGCTATTGGGAACTCCTTCTAGTTGGCTCCCAAGTCCTTTTGATACATCCCATCTTTTCTTGAACAGTTGGTTATTTCTGTGATTGTAAGATATTCCACATACATTGCCTCTGCCCCAGGAGTCCTGGTTCTTTTTGCTGGAGAATTGTATTTAGAAATCGAGATCAGGGCTCTTGGTATGCTTATTGATATGGCCATTGTTTCTAGATCCTCTCAGCAAGAACATGTACGTATACCAACCTGTGCATATGCATACACTCACACCTATTTCTACATCTACCTGTAAGTATATATTCAGGGTGGGACAAAAGCAGGTTTACGGTTGTTGGTATGAAAAAGAATATAATAATTAATAAACAATAATACAGGAATGAACTGTGGTTCGCATACTCACAACTGTAAACCTACTTTTGCCCCACCCTGTATTCTAAACCATGAATTCGTACTGACACCTCTGGTTCCAACTCAGACTGACATTTCATTCCATCCTTTCCCTTTATTTTTAAATTATTTCTCAGACAGCGCAAAACCTTTTCTAGAGGCCACCTGAATTCCTTGGTTCATGTTCCCTTCCTCCCTTGCAACCAGCAGTGTGGCATCTTCATGTCTCTCTAACTCTGACTCTCTTGCCTCCATCTTTCATTTATAAGGACTCTTGTGATTACATTGGGTCCATCTGGATAATCCCGGATAATCTCCTCATCTCAAAATCTTTTAATCATATCTGCACACTCCCTATTTGCCATGTAAGGTAATATACCCACAGGTTCAGAACGTGGATTTTTTTCTTTCTTTCTTTTTATTTTATTTTCCCCCATCACCATTTGGCCCCCCTATACTCTCTTCCACTTCCACCCCCCTACTACCCGCAATAACTGCACTATTGTCCTTGTCCATGAGCCCTTTCTCTCTTTTTTTTTCTTTTTTGCTCAATCCTTCCACCCACCCCAAGATTCTCCCCACCAGAGCTGTCTGCCTGCTCTCTATCTATGAGTCTGTCTCTATTTTGCATATAAGTTCAGTTTGTTTATTTTTTAGGACATAGACTTCCTGGGGGGAGGGCATTATTCTGCCTACCACAGGTACTTACTATTTCCAATGTTTGCTATTATAAACAGTGCCACAAGAAATAACCTTCTGCTCTCACATTTGTGTTCTGTTGGAGGTATATCTTCAGGGCAGATTTCTAGAAGTGGGATTGCTGGGTCAAAGGCAGGTGCCCAGGTAGTTTTGTCAGGTATTGTCACATTTCCTTGCTTAGGCTGTGACTACCATCATAACCCACTTTTCATTAGGAATTTGTATGTTCAGACCACCTTATTTGTTTACTTTTGGTTTCTGAGTTTGTGAGACTCCCCTGGACTTTCAGGTTTAGTATGTGACCCCCTTTTCAGTCACACAGACCATTCAAGCAAAAGAGACCAGGAGGCCCTATTTTATTTTGTCTAATTCAAGAAATTCTAGGCATTCTATATATATTATAAAATGTCAAACTTCCTCTCTTAGTTCAGGTATTTTACCACCAATGTAACCACATACTGAAGTAGCCACTATTTGTCTTGGGTTCTTTCCTTCCTTTTCTCCCTTTTACTCATTTTTTTGTATGGGGATCAATGTCACCAATGTCATCAAACCCAGGGGTCCCCAAAGGCTGAGCTATAGGGCATGTTACTTCAGAACTACCTCATCAGAGTTTCAAAAATGCAGATTTCTGGACCCCAACCCTGGAGGTTTTGAATTAGAATGTCTGGGGCAGTGCCCAGACGTCTCTACATTTTTTTCAAGTTCCCCAGGGGATTCTGATGTGCAGCCAATTTTGAGAACCACTGATCTGACTGCAAAACATGAGTCAGCTGTTTCCTCCTGCCCTTGACTATTTGAGCAGATGAATTACCATTTGAATCCACATGACCACTGTTGATTTCCTTTTCCTGAGGTTAGTTGAGTTTAGATGTCCCCTCCACTTCGACCAAGCAATGCATCTGCTTCCCCAAATCTTAAGGCCAAATGACATTGGTCTTGGCTTCAGGAGATAGATTATTCCTTTCATTTAGTCCTGATCAGCCCTGGTTAGGGAGTCCCTGGGTGAAACAGCTGTGTGATATTGTGATTTATAATAAGAAATAAATATTTGGTCTTTTGTCCATTTCTGGCTCAGAGCTCCTAAAACCCTTGGAATTTCCTAAGTGTTGAGGGCTATAAAGGTGTCTTTTGTGATTTTAATGAGGTAACAGTAGGCACACCTAAATTTGGAGGCTGGTTGCCAGGAGAACCAACCATGAGATTAGAGGGTTGGAACTTTCAGTCACTACCCCTGACCTCCTGGGAGGGGATAGGAGCTGCAGATTGAATCAATCACCAATGGCCAATGATTTAATCAATCACACCTATTAATGAAGCCTCCATGAAAACATAAAAGGACAGGGTTCAGAGAGCTTTCAGGTTGGGGAACCAGAACACTTCCATGTGCCACTGTGCTGGGCCCAAACTCCATTGGCTTGAGGCGCTCCTTTTTTGGGATATTGATATCACCCTATGTATCTCTTCATCTGGCTATTGATTCATACCCTTTATTATCCTTTGTCATAAATCAGTAATCTAGTGAGTAAATTGTTTTTTGAGATCTGTGAGCTGCTCTAGCAAGTTAATCCAACCCAAGGACGGGGCTGGGGGAACCTTCAGTCTGTAGGTGATCAGTCAGAGGCCCAAATCACAATCTGGACTTGTGATTGGCATCTGAAGTGGAGGGCGGTCTTGTGGGACTGAATCCTACACCTGTGGAATCGGATTCTATTTCCAGAAAGTTAGAGTCTGAATTGAGTTGAATTGTGAGACACACAACTGGTGTCCAAAAATTGCTTCATTGGTGGTATGGGAAAAACCCACCCCTCACACAGACACTGGAATTGCATGCAGAATTTTAGGCTGGCTCTGGGGATCCTTTAGTCCCAGGTTGCTGGGACCACACCAGGTTCGTCTTACAGCCGGCCCAGGTGTCTGGGTCCAACAGAGATGAGCCAGGATCAGGAAAAAGAAGAGACTTAAGGCAGCACATAGATTATTCAGTTCCTTCGGTCTACCTTGTCCTCCTACCTCCAACCACCTGAAAAATGAGCCAGCCCTGGTCACACGCAGCAGTAGGTGGATCTCAGGCACTTATAGTTTTCTGTGCTTTAGAACTGTCTGAAGGAACAGGGACCCACTTGAGCAAAAAGCATAATTCTACACAAGCTTCCAGCCAAATCTGAGGCTAGGACCACAACCCACACTGCAGAAGGTGCTGGAACAAGGAGTAGAGTGCTAGCCAGGACTGTCTCTCCCGTCTGCTTCTTTCTTTAGTTACTCTCTTAAGAACTTCTCTGGGCTACCTGGTTGAAGGTGCTCTCTGCCTTCCCACCTACACATCATCTCCTACAGTTACATTCTGTACTTTTAATTTCACATGAAGTAACTTACTATCTCTTAGACCCACTTCAAATGCCCAGAGGAAAGAATCTGATAAGCACATGTCTGTGGGGGTAGGAAGTAAGGTGACGTAGCACAGATATGGCCACTAGAAACCAATTTTATGATCTGGAGAAGTTTCTAGAGAAGAGGTAGATCTCTGTGCCCTAACAGGACACAAAGGTATTACTTTCCTTGGATGGGGGTGCAGGGACAGATGTCTGACGTGTTCCAAACCAGGCGAGCTGGGGCAATGGCAGAAACCGTTCTGAGTATCTGAACTATAATTCCAGCCCAGGGCCATTATCCAGGCCTCGGCCCCCATCAGAAGCATCTGCCTTCTCCCCGCTACCCCTTTCAGTCAAGCTTCAGAGCCCCTTTCGCCCTTTTGAGAGAAGTTTCCCTGCCTTCTCCCTTTGTCCAGAAGGACACCCAGGAAGCCGGGGTTCATTCTGTGTGACCCACTTCCCCCAACTGCTCAGTGGGCCAAAGAACGGTCGATTTGCAGGTGGGTTGGTGGCACAGGATCTGCTGGCTTCGGGAGGCTGAGTCAGCCATTCAGGCCTCAGGACAGAAGCAGCTGGACCCGAGCTCTAGGAAGTTACTAAACTCGTGATGGGAGATGTGGTGTCGAGGCAGCAGGAGCTCTGAGAAAGTCAGTAGCGAGAGGGAACAGACGGCTGTGCAGGGACAAGTAGAGACAGAGGGAGAGACAGCTCAAGAGGCCGGCGGAGAAAGCAGCTGGCGCTGGTGTGGCCTTGCTTCTGGTGGTTCCGGGCCCCCACCCATCCCTACATCACCGATTTGATTGTGAAGACTGAGCTCATTGAAATGTTTTGCTTTTCTAATAACTGTTGTCAACAATATTCTGTTAACCTTCCCAGCCTGCTGAGTAGAGAGTGACCTTCATCATGACGTCAGTTCAGTTTCGTAATGTGCAGGTCACTTGTTTCCTAATAGCGTTTTGAAGCATAATTCACATACCGTCCAATCCACCCATTTAAAGTGTACCCTTCAGTGGCTCTTAGTACATGCACAGAGTACAACAATCACTTTAAAAACATTCTCATCAGCCCTAGCTGGTTTGCTCAGTGGTTAGAGCATCGGCCCTCAGACCGAAGGGCCCTGGGTTCGATTCCGGCCAAGGGCATGTACCTCGGATGCAGGCTCGATCCCCGGCTCCGGTCGGTGGGTCAGTGGGAGGCGACAGATCAATGCTTCTTTCTCACATTGATGCTTCCCTCTCCCCCCCCCCACCTTTCTCCCCTCCCCCCACTCTCTGAAAAGCAATGGATACAATATCCTCAGGTGAGGATTAAATAGGGGAAAAGAAAACCATTCTCATCATACCGAAATGATGTCCCATACCCTTTCTCCGTCACCCCTCTACCTCCCCCCATACCCCCACTTCTAGGCAGCCATTAATTATTTCCTGTCTCTATGGATTTGTCTATTATGGACATTCCATATAAATGGAATTACTGTATATAATATGTGGTCTTTGAGACTGGCATCTTTCACAAAGCATGATTTTTCAAGGTTCATCCACACTGTAGCATGTATCAGTACTTCATTCTTTTTTAAGGCTGGATTACCCACTCTATGGATGTACTAAAATTTACTAATCCATTCATCAGTTGCTAGACAGTTGAACTCTTTCTACTTTTTGGCTATTATGAATAATGTTACTGTAATCATTCATGTTTAGGTTTTTGTGTGGACAAATATTTTTATTTCTTCTGGACCTATACCTCAGAGTAGAATGCTGGGTCAGACAGTAACTCTATGTTTAACATTTTGGAGAACTGCCCAAGTTCAGTCCCACTTGAAATTCCAATCCTATGCCCTTTTCAAATTTCCCAACTCTCCTCCCAGGACAGGATGAACTTTTGGCTCTGCCCTCTTGAGCGGGGGAGGGACATATCCCCAGGCTCCATCTGGTTCAGTCTGAAGTCAGTGGCTTGTTAAGGGCCCAGGACCGTGCCTCTGATTTCCCTTCCTCCTGCTTTGTCCGAAGTCACAGAAACTGTTGGGGTCTTCAGTGGTCACTAAGAGCTCAGGGACCTGGGATGAAGAGTGCCCCCATTTTTCAACAACCCTGCCGCTCTTCATCCCACCCCCACCCCCATATGGGACAGTCCAGCAAACCTCCCCCATTCAGAAACTTCAGGCAAGAAGCAGATATTTATCTCTATGTAAGGGCCCTCCTCTCAAACTTCGAGGATGTGTGTCCAACAGCCTCTTCTCCCCAAGAATGAGAGGGGAAGATGACAGTGTATGTTTCCTCTTAGGCCCTCAGAACCTCCTCCTTGTCTCTAATCTCTCTCTTTAATTTTTCATTATAAAGGCGAGTGGACCAGTTCAACTTCTCCGACACCCCTTTCTTCTCTACTCTTACTTCCTGACCCAATCCTATACCTGGGGAAACTCACCTGAGGAATTGGAACTTACTTAAATTTGAAATTTGTGCTTTCAGTAACTTTTTTCTCAACACAAAGCTATCTCTCCAGTTCTTTCCCATTCAGTAATGTGGGGGATGCTGGGGCAGGAAAAGTACCTAATCAATAGGTTACATCGACCCATTAAACAGACAGTAAACCTCCCTTTTATCTGAGTTCCTTTCAGGGAATGAGCTAAACATGAACCACCTTTGTTCAAAAAATAAACAACCATCTCAGTTGCTTTGGCCAGACTATCAATCTACACCTTCCCTTCCCTCCTTGTGAGGCCAAGCCTTCCTTACAGACAGAGGTCAGGTGGGATTCCAGGCCAAGCATTTGACCTCTGGCATAAGTGACCAATCTCCATTCCCTGAGCTGACCATGACTCAAGGAAGGCAAATTTTCAGGTGGCCCCATGTGGACTCCTCCCTTCTCTCTTTCCTTTCACTGCCTATGACTTTCTCCCACCTCTGAATTCCCATCCCCATTTCAAAAGAGGGGGCCTGCCATCATTGCCTTTCATCACGTTCCAGACAAACTCATATCAAAGCCTTGGTTCCTGACTTTGGGAATGTTGCTAAGACTGGTTCTAGATAAACTGCTGCCTCCTTGTCATTGTCACCTTTTCCTGAGCTCTTCTTTTTGCCCACGTTCCAGAACCCTGGGTGCATTTCTTTCTCACTCTTAGGCTGTGTTCTTTTGTTGTTTTGTTTTTCCTATAAGGCCTAACTGAGAGAGAAAGAGTGGACTTACTTTTAAAAATATATATATATTCTTATTGACTCCAGAGCGAGGAAGGGAGAGGGAGAGAGATAGAAACATCAACAATGAGAGCCATCGACCAGCTGCCTCCTGCAAGGCCCCTCTGGGGGCGGAGCCTGCAACCCAGGCATGTGCCCAGACTGGGAATCGAACTGCCATCTCCTGGATCCTAGGCTGATGCTCAACTGCTGAGCCACGCCAGCTGGGTGAGTGGACTTACTTTTTGGACCTGAAACAGCTAACACTGATTTAGTGCCTGCTCTGTGGCAAGCACTGTTCTAGGTGCTTTATATGAACACTTACATCACATTACGTTGCACTGCATTATACACATTATGTTGTATTACACTGCATTTGGAGGAAAATGGGAAGAAAGTATAGAAATGGTTGTGGTAGTTCTTACCCCCTCTGCCTTGCACTCACAAGGTGATCCTGGTTAAGCTGCGTAATCTCTCTTCACCTAGGCTTTTCCTCTGTAAAATGGAAAGGGGACTTGCAGACTGGTTGTATACACTGGTGAGATCATTATTATGCTTAGTATAGTGCAGTATTTATCACCTAAATTACAATTGTCCATGGCCAAGCATCATCTTACACACTGTTTAAAACAAAATTCATATCTATGATGATCCTATCCCAAATCTGAATTTCTATTGAAAAAACTTAATATAGATCTGGCTTCGGAGATAGACCATTATAAGGACAATAGCATTGTTGAAAATGAATTTTAAATAAGTTTTGAAAAAATAAAAATAAAAACAAAATTTGACTGAGTAAATTTTTAAAATCTTATTGGCTTTACTCAAGTATTCATGAATCCAGCAGTATCCAATTTAGCAAATAGAAAGGGGCTCCAAGGAGCTATAAGAAATGAACACTTTTCACAGACAGGAGGGAGCAGGAACAAAGAAGTTATATTAGATGAAAAAGCAAATTCCCATCAGGATTCCTATCAGGCAGATTATCTAACTAGTGCTTTTCTAGGCAACTCTTTTTTTTTTTTTTTTAGATTGGAAAGGAAGAAGACGGTCTTTATTCACTGATGACATTATTGTCCATATACTAGAAAATCCTATAAAATGTATAAAAAGCTACTTAAACTAATAAGTAAGTTTAGCAAGTTTTCAGGATACGAGATCAATATACAAAAATCAATTGCATTTCTATACTTTAGCAATAAACTATTAAAAAATTTAAAACAATACTGTTTACAGTAGCATAGAAAATATAAAATACTTAGGGATTAATTTGACAAAAGATGTGCAATGAAAACTACAAAACATTTCTGAGAGAAATTACATAATATCTAAGCAAATGGAGATATGCCATATTCATAGATTGGAAAATTCAATATATATATATATATATGTATATTTTAATTTATCTTTAATGTTGAAAGTATTACAGGTATCCCATTCCCCGCCCTCTCCCCTTAACCCCCTATACCTTGCTTCCACTCCCTCCCCAGGCCTTCGGCCCATTATTGTCTGTGTCCATGGGTTATGCTTATATGCATATAACTTCTTTGGTTAATCTCTTCCCACCCTCCACACCCCTTCCCTCTTCCCCCTTTCCTCTTCCCCCTTCCCTCTTCCCCCTTCCCTCTTCCCTCTTCCCGAGATACGACCGTCTGTTACATGCTTCAATATCTCTGGATCTGTTTAGTTTGTCAGATTCTTTTGTTCATTAGCTTCTTCTTAAAGAAGACTCTTCAACAATTCATATAGTACTGGTCAGGTGATGATGAAATCCTTTAGCTTTTCTTATCTGTGAAACTCTTTACCTGACCTTCAGTTCTAAATGATAGCTGTGCTGGGTAGAGTAATCTTTGTTGTAGGTTCTTGCTTTTTGTCATGTTGAATATTTCTGGCCACCCCCTTCTGGCCTGCAAAGTTTCTGTTGAGAAATCAACTGACAGTCATATGGGTGCTCCCTTGTAGGTAACTAATTGCTTTTCTCTTGCTGCTTTTAAGATTTGTCTTTAAACTTTGGCATTTTAATGATGATGTGTCTTGCTGTGGGCCTCTTTGGGTTCCTCTTGTTTGGGACTCTCTGTGCTTCCTGGACATATAAGTCTATTTTTTCCCCCAGGTAGGGGAAGTTTTCTGTCATTATTTTTTCAAATAGGTTTTCAATGTCTTGCTCTCTTTCTTTTCCTTCTGGCACCCTATAATATAAATGTTGGACTGCTTGAAGTTGTCCCAGAGACTCCTTACACTGTCTTCATATTTCTAGGTTCTTTTTTCTTTTTGCTCTTCTGGTTGGGTGTTTTTTGCTTCCTCATGTTCCAAATTGCTGATTTGATTCTCAGCGTCCTCTACTCTACTGTCAATTCCTTGTAGATTATTCTTCATTTCAGTTTGTGTAGCCTTCATTTCTGACTGGTACTTTATTATGTCATTGATGATCTCACTAGTTTCCTTAATAGTCTTACTAAAATCCATGAGCATCCTTATAACCATTATTCTGAACTCTGTATCTAGTAGCTTGCTTGGATCTATTTCATTTTAGTTCCTTTTCTGGAAATTTCTTTAGTTCTTTCCTTTGTGAATGTTTGTTTGCCTTCACATTTGGGCTGCTTCCTGGTGTTTGTTTCTATATATTAGGTAGAGCTGCTATGTCTCCTGGGATTTGTAGAGTGGCTTTCGGTAGTAAGTGTCCTATAGCGTCCAGTGGCTCAGCCTCTCCAGTCACCTGAGCGGGGCCTTCTAGGTGCTCCCCTGTGTGGTCTATATGTGCTGTACTATTGTAGTTGAGCCTAGGTTGCTGTTGGTGTCACCTGGAGGAAATGACCCCCAGTCCAATAGGCTTCAAGGACCAGCTGCAACTACAGCCAAAGGGCTGCTGTGCTAGAGAGACCCCTATAGAGCAGGATTTACTTCAGTGGAGCTTTGGTGTTCACCAAGTCCGCCCCTTGAGTGTGTCACTCATGGGTGTGGTAGGACTGTAATCTAACATTGTCGAGTCTGACCACCAGGTGCACTGTCTCTGGGGCCTCCTGGGAGGTGCAAAGTCAGCCTCTGCCAGTGCCTTGCCCAGGGCCACCCAGCATGAGCTACACAGCAAACTGTAGTTGGCTGCTACTTGTGCTGGGCTTGGAGATGTCCAGGAGAGGCCAAGCTATGGACTAATGCAGCTGCCGCTAATGCCACGCCTGGGGCCACTTATTGAGAGGTATGGGGCACGCTGAGGCCAGCTCCTGCTTGTTTGAGAGATTTTAGGAACGTCCTAAGCATGAGGCTCGAGAGGCCACTTGCATAGAAAAGCCCCTGGAAATGGCCTGGATGAGCCTGCAGATGGGGAGGGGCAGGGCCTCTGGGAATCACGGGGCGGGGCCACAGGTGTGAGTCAGGCGCTGGAGATTCAGAGAAGGAGACTGCCTGCCTGCTGTGTGCGGGGAGGACTCGCCAAAGGAGCAATAGTCCCCGCCAGCTCTTCTGCCTGGGAGAAAGCTGCCCCTCACCTTTCGTCCCGATTTCAGACAGGTTAGTTCCTCCCCAAATGTCCTAGGTCCTTTCAAGCTACTGCCTGGTGCTGGGGCTCAGAGGGAGCGCGTCTGAGTGAGTCCGTGCGCGGACCCTTTAAGAGGAAAGCCTGGGGCTCCCTCAGCCACAGTCCCCGCTAGTTTCACAGCTCGAAGTTGTGGGGACTTCTCCTCCCGGCCCTGGAGCCCTGGGTTGGGGGCCTGCTGTGGGGTTCGGACCCCTCACTCCTCCGGGAAACCCCCACTGCCGAGATTCCTTCCCGGTTTAAACCGCAGCACTGGGTGTGGGCCCGAGGCCGCGTCACCGCGATCCAGCCCCGATCCGCCCGCGTCTCTGCCCCTGCTACTGGTCTCGGTGCTTCTTCAGTTCCCTGGTTGCAGGGCTTCTGTTCAGCCAGATTTCAGGAGGTTCTGAGTGATGGTGGTTCTGTATTTTAGTTGTGATTTTGATGTGGTTGTGGGAGGTGGCGGGTGCAGCTGTTACCTACACTGCTGTCTTGTTGTCTCCAAGACTCAATATTTTTAAGGTGTGAATTTGGTGTAAATTGACCTGCAGGTTCATTGCAATCCCAACCCAAATCAGAGCAGGCTTTGTTGTTGTTGTTGAAATGGACAAATTGATTCTAAAATTCATTTGAAAATGCACAAGATGTAGAATACTCATGCCAACTTTGAGAAAAAAAACAACAAAGTTGGAAAATTTAAATGATCTGATTTCAAGACTTATTATAAAGCTATGGTAATCAAGACCATGTGGTATTAATGTCGAGATAGCTATATAAAACAATAAACAGAATAGATTCTATAAATAAACTCACATTTATATGATTGATTGATTTTCAACAAAGTAGCTAAGGTAATTCAGCAGAGAAAAGATAATCTTTTCAATAAATGGTTGAAACAATTGGATATCTATGTGCAAAAAAAAATTAATTTCAACCTCTGTCTTACATTGTATATAAAAATTAATGTAGCATAGATCGTGGTCACAAATTTAAAATTTAATACTACAAAATTTTGGGGGCCTTAGGTTAGGCAAAGATTTCTTAGATATGACACCATAAGCACAATCTATAAATATGAATAAGTGAAACATTATCAAAATTAAAAATATCAGCTTTTGAAACATACTTTTAAGGGCATGAAGGGACATGTCACAGAATGGAAGAAAATACTTGCAAATCACAAATCTAAAAAGACATATCCAGACAAACCTCAACCAACATCATACTCAATGGTCAAAAACTAAAACCATTTCCCTTAAAAACAGAAACATGGCAGGGATGTCCACTTTCACCACAGCCATCAGACAGGAAGAAAACATAAAAGGTATCCAAATTGGAAAGGAGGAAGTAAAACTGTAATTATTTGCAGATGACATGATTTTGTACATAGAAAACCCTAAAGACTCCATCAAAGTACTACTAGATTTGATAAACAAATTTGGCAAAGTAGCTGGATACAAAATCAACATCCAGAAATCAGTGGCAGTCTTATACACCAATAATGAACTTTCAGAGAGAGAAACTAAAAAAGCAATACCATTTACCATTGCAACTAAAAAAATAAGATACCTAGGTATAAACTTAACCAAGGATGTAAAAGACCTGTACTCGGAAAACTACAGGACACTGAAAAAAGAAATAGAGGAAGATTTAAACAAGTGAAAGAATATACCATGCTCATGGATTGGAAGAATTAATATCATTAAAATGTCCATACTACCCAAAGCTATTTATAAATTCAATGCAATTCCTATTAAAATACCAACAGCATATTTCACAGACCTAGAACAAACATTTTGAAAATTTATATGGAACCAAAAAAGACCCCGAATAGCTGAAGCCATCTTGAGAAAAAAGAATAGAGTGGGAGGGATCATATTACCGGACTTCAAACTGTACTACAAAGCCACTGTAATCAAAACAGCCTGGTATTGGTACAACAACAGACATATAGATCAACAGATAGAACAGAATCCCCAGAAATAGACCCAAGCCATTATGGTCAGTTAATATTTGACAAAGGAGGCAAGAGCATACAATGGAGTAAAGACAGTCTCTTCAATAAGTGGTGCTGGGAAAATTGGACAGCACAAAAAAATGAAACTAGACCACCAACTCATACCATACACAAGAATAAACTCAAAATGGATGAAAGACTTAAATGTAAGTCACGAAACTATAAAAATCCTGGAAGAAAACATAGGCAATAAAGTCACAGACATCCCACATAGTGGAATTTTCACTGATAACATCTCCTAAAAAAAGGTCAAGAGAAACAAAAGAAAAAATAAACAAATGGGACTACATCAAACTAAAAAGCTTCTGCACAGCAAAAGAAAACAGCCTCAAAATACAAAGGAACCCCACGGTCTGGGAAAACGTATTCACCAACGATATTTCTGATAAGGTGCTAATTTCCAAAGTGTAAAAAGATCTCATACTACTCAGCAAGAGGAAGACACAATCCAATTAAAAAATGGGCAAAGGATCTGAATAGACACTTCTCCAAAAAGGACATACAGATGGCCAAGAGACACATGAGAAAATGCTCAATGTCAATAATCATCATAGAGATGCAAATTAAACCCACAATGAGGTATCACTTCACACCTGTCAGAATGGCTACAATCAACAAATCAACAAATGACATGTGCTGGCAAGGGTGTGGAGAAAGGGGCACCCTAGTACACTGCTGGTGGGAATGCAGACTGGGGCGGCCACTATGGAAAACAGTATGGAGGTTCAAAATTAGAAATGGAACTGCCTTTTGACCCAGTGATCCCACTTCTAGGAATATGTCCTAAGAATCCTGAAACTAATCAGAAAGAATATATGCACCCCTATGTTCATAGCAGCACAATTTACAATAGCTAAGATCTGGAAACAGCCCAAGTGCCCCTCAGTAGATGAGTGGATAAAAAAGCGGTGGGGCATTTACACCATGGAATACCATGCAGCTGTAAAGAAGAAGAATCTCGTACCCTTTGGGACAATATGGATGGACCTAGAGAATATTATGCTAAGTGAAATAAGCCAGGCAGCGAAAGACAAACATCACATGATCTCACTTATATGTGGAATCTAAAGAAGTTAATAAACTGATAAACAGAATAGATTCAAAGACATGGAAGCATGGATCAGACTGATGAATCTCAGAGGGATGGAGGAGGGTGAGTGGGTGAAGGGGAAGAGATTAACCAAAGAATTTATACACATATATGCACAACCCAAGGATATGGACAATGGTGGGGAGAGGGACTGGGGAGGGGTGTGGGACGGGGTGGAATGGGTCATTGGGGAGAAAAAGGGACATATGTAACATTTTAAACAAAAATAAAATAAAATAAAAGACATATCCAGATTATGTAAAGAACTTCCAAAACTAAATAGTGGGAGAATGCACATCCTACTTTTAAAAAATTGGCAAAAGATTTAAATAGTCACTTCATTAAAAAAAGATACATGGATGGCAAATAAGCTCATGAAAGGATGCTTAACATCATCAGTCATTATATAAATACAAATTAAACCTACAATGAGATACCACTACACATCTTTTAGGCTGTCTAAAAAGTGTGGGTGAGAATATGGAGAATCTAGAACTCTCATTCACTGCTGGTGGGAATGTAAAATGGAACAACCACTTTGAAAAATAGTTCGGCAGTTTCTTAAAAAGTTAAACATACACCTACCACAAACATACACCTACCACCTAAATGACAACCATTTCACTCCTGGGTATTAATCTGAATAAAAGCATGTATGCACTCACAGACTTGTGCATTGATGTTGATAGTTTTGTTTGTAATAGCCAGAAATTGGAAACAACCTAAAAGTCCAACCAAATTGTAGCATATCCATATAATGGACTATTACTCAGTAATAAAAAGAAATAAACTATTGATACACTCGGCAATTATGAATGAATCTCAAAATAATTAAGACTGATTCTCCCCCCACCAAAGCACATATTATAGTATTCCATTTATATGCAATTCTATAAAATGCAAAATGCAAACTAATTTATAGCGGCCAAAAGCAGATCTATGGTTATTTGAGGAATAGTTATGGTAGATTGTGACTGGGAGGAGGGATTACACATGGGCAGAAGGAAACTTTGGGGGGTGATAAATACATTCACTGCCTCAATTGAGCTGATGATTTCAGGGGCCTATTTGATTTTTACATATATAAAAACCAAATAATACACTTTAAATGTGTAGGTTTTTGTATGTCAACAAAAATTCCCCATCTGAGGTGTGGGGAAAGGAGAATTCTTTTCAGATGAACAGTTTGTAAATGGCGCAAATGCAGCCTCAGTTGAAAACCAAGAATGCCCTTGCCCCGTTGGGCGTAGCTCAACAGATGAGCATCGACCTAGGATCCAGGAGACTGAGGTTCGACACCTGGTCAAGACACATGCATGGGTTGCAGGCTCGATCCCCAGTCGGGGGCTTGCAGGAGGCAGCTGATCAATCATGACTCTCTCACCATTGATGTTTCTGTCTCTCTCCCTTCCTCTCTCTGAAATCAGTAAAGATATTTTTTTTAAAAAAGAGGAAATTATTATTAAAAACAAAACAAAACCTGAGAATGCCCTCCACTGAGAGGAGGGGAGGAGCACCTTTTACAGAGAATGGTCCCACCCTGGTTCCCAATTGACACATTTTATGCAAATAAATCCGAATCTGCACAGTCCTGATTGGTCGGCACTGCGTGTTCTGATTGATCATTATGGAGCAGTTCTGATGGGCCGGGATAGGTGCAAATGAGGTTATAGTTGTCCAGATTGGGTAGTATAGGGGAGGTCTCAGTTCACTAGTGGAAAGATGATACTAGGAACTCCCTACGAAGTGTTGAGTCGGGAGGCACAGCACAATGCAGGAGGCTGACAGCTCAGCTGGTGACTTTTCCTGAAATGCAGAGTGAGAGGCCTCAGTGAGCAAAAGCCACAGACTCTGATAATGAATTTGGGCCCTGTTAACCACGAGGAGTCCTCTTTGGCAAATATATTTCTTCTCAGGGTTCACATCAATAAAGCTGGGGTTTTTTGTTTGTTTTTAATGCTCACCTGGGGATATTTTTTCCATTGCTTTTCAGAGAGAGTGGAGGGGATGGGGAGAGAGAGACATCCATTGATTGCCTTCCTCACTTGTCCCAACTGGGCCGGGAATCGAGCCTGCAACCGAGGTACATGCCCTTGACTGGAATCGAACCCCTGAGACCCTTTAGCCTGAGGGCCGGTGCTCTAACCACTGAGCCAAACCAGCTAGGGCTAAAGCTGTTTTTGTTTGTTTGTTTGTTTTAAAAGGGGGGGAATATAGAGAAAGAGGCAACATGTGATACCGTGAATTTCCAAGTTTTGCCATCAGACAAAGCTGGCCTGGTGTTCTTGAGCAAGTCACTTGGGATTCTCAGCTGTAGAAATAATACTGCCCTCTCATGGTTTAAGGAATAGTGGAAGCTTTGGTAAAGCATATGGCCCTTGGCTAGGCATTCAATTTTGGTGTTGTGCAAGGTGGAAGGGAAGCAGGCAGCCTGCATTCAGCTTCAAGCTCTAGTGCATTTTGGGGTTTTTTTTGTGTGTGTGTGTGTGTGTGTTTTAATCTTCACCCAAGGATACTTTTTCCATTGCTTTTCAGAGAGAGTGGAAGGGAGAACAGAGAGAGAGGAGAGAGAAGCATCGATGGGCATTAACTGATTGCCTCCTGCAAATGCCTGGAAGGGCCGGGGATGGAGCCTGCAACCGAATCCATGAATCAGACCAGGATTCTTCAGTCTGCGGGCAGTCGCTCTAACTACTGAACCAAACCGGCTAGCACTCTAGTGCATTTTGGATCTGTGACTTTAAGCAAGTTCCTTAACTTCCCTGTGTCACTGTCTCAGTTGTAGAGGGGATTAAATGACACAATCTGTGTAACTAGCATAGTACCAGGTACACACCAGGAGAGGAGCCATCAGTGATGTTCTTGACCGGCTGGCAGGGGTGTCGGGGCTGAGGCCTGGGAAGGCTGAGCGGCTCAGAGGGTGGAACAGGAGCGGCAGTAAAACCCACATCCCGAAGTTCCAGCGAACAGTGGGACAGGTCAGCCGCCCAACCACCAACCCCCACGCCACCCCCACCTCCCAACCTGCCCTGATTAAGCAATACTTTATCCACTGGTTTAAGATTCCATTTGGGGAGAGACAAAACTATAATCAAGTCTTGGTTTGGTGATGAGAATCATAGTGTAACTCACTCCATTTTGAGCCTGTTGTCTTGTTTAGGAGCCCACACTATGCCTCTTAGGGATCTTCTATTAAGGGAACGATGCTAAATGAAATAAACTAGAAACAAACATAAGCCCTTTGCAAAGTTCTTGAAATGTTTTCTTGTTGCTGTTGTTTAGCAATTTAACTATACTTTCCCATTACTGATTTTTTAAAAAAAATTGTTTCCATATCTTTATAAAAGTAATTTGTGTTCATGGCAAATTATTTAGAAAATAAAATATAAGCAAAAAGAAGAAACTAAAAAATCACCTGCAAGTCTTCTACCTAGGTGCCCCTGTTAACACTTTGGTATCTCCCCCTCCAGTATTTTTTCAAGGCACATAGATTTATGAGGCAGGAAAACATGCTGAGATATTAGTTTGAGTTGAGTGTGAGCCCTGTTGTGGAAAACACCCTTGCTCTGAGATGGGTCTGGTTGCCCAAACCTACTGGATGAAAAAAGAGCTCAGAGGAAAAAGAGTGGGCCAAGTGGGAGACAACTTGGATGAGACAGAGAAGGGAAACAGTAGGGAATGCATCTCCCTTCTGAAGAGGGACAGGCATTCTGATGGGTGGTGTGTGACTCCTGTGTAGACACTAAACCCTCGGAGCCATGCAGGAGACATATGCCCATTCCTCAGGCCTCTGTGGTTCCACTATATAGTGGGGCTTTTCAGTGGTGAGACTAAAACCAGGTGGCAAGAAAGGCCAACTTGAATATAGACCTGGATGACCAATCTCATTTCTAGTGAGACAGGCTAGTAAACCAGGACAAGCTGAATAGGGAAACTGAGACAGATAGTTAACAGCCAAGCAGTTTACAGCCACCTAGGAAACTGCAAAATCGTACCTTCCCTAAACAAGGACACTTGAAGAGTAAATGGTTTACACTTCTCCCTCTAAGGTGATGAAATAGCTTAAATCACCTTACTCAGTGAGATATCAAAAATCCAGTTAGTGGGATTTGTGCCAACCACGCCAAAGGGTGGATGAAGTCAGTGGAATAAATCTCATTTTGGTACATCAGCATAAAGCTGATGGATATTCAATTGAAACCCTCCCCTAAGCCCTCCCCTAAACTCCTGGCCTTTAAAATCCTCCAGACGAAGGACCCAGGGTGCTCTGCCCCTCTCGGGAGCGTGCCCCACACCCCTCCTTTCCCGCTGCCCTCCTCCCCCAGGTGTTGCCTTTGCCTGCCTCTCTCCTAGCTCCCAGGGCCCTTCTTCGGCCTCTGTAACTTATTTCTTGAGCCTACACAGCCCAGCTGGCTCCCTTCCCTTGCCTCTGCAACCTCATAAATAAACATTCTGTTGTAATTTGAGTTAGCTCTGAATTCTTTTTTTGCCGAGCTCAAGAACCAAGATCCAACTCTGCTGGTAACACCTCGTGCCCCTTTGCTGTCATTGTCGTCGACACCGCAGGTAACACTGCCATAGCGCTCCCTCGGGGTCAGCAGGGGGCCTCTCGTGCTGACAGGGCACGTGTTCTTAGCCCCATTCCTCTAGGTTTTCCTTATCCCCTCTCCATGCCTTGCCTCTGGCACACAGCTAGGACATGCTGATATTCTTTCCTTGCCCTTCTTTGCTGCTTCTAACTTTAAACAAGTTTTCCTAGGGAAACTGTCAGAGATTGTTTGCTGCGAAGCCACGCCCGAAAGCAAAACCAAAACTCCGTAGGTTGGGCTTCAATTAGTTCCTGAGAAGCGGTTGTGGTTGGAGCTACTCTGACTTCTTTTTTCTTGTCGAGCAGACTTATGGTGGCTTTTCCTTGTGCAACCTCCGGTGTCCCCGTGCCAGCTGGAAAGAAGCCTGGCTTGGGTCTACCGCTTGTTGCAGTGGCCTAGGCAGCAACCTAATTGTTTTGTTTTGTTTTTTGGCTCTTTGTTCAGTTGGCTTCTAGGAAGGAATCTAATGGAAAGAGCAACTTTTATTCTTTTACTTTTCTTTTGTTTGTTTTTTTGCCTGAGGAACAAGTGCCAAGTCTTCACGTGAGTATTGAGTGGGTTGAGATTTTCCGGTACTTTGAGTCGGAGGTGTGGGACATGATGGGGCTGTCACCGTGAGCTAAGTGTGGCCACACTTTCTCTCCACGTCATCGGAGGCAGGAGAAATTCCGCCTCAGACATTGTGCTCAAAGGCACAAACAAGCTAATTTCCTCCTGTCCCCAAAACAGTAGGATTTCTCTTGCTTGTCCCTTTGCTTATTAGTATTGTTGGGCAGTTTTATCAGGTGAGATATTTTTATGCACAAAATAAATGTGCACTGGAAAAAAAAAAAAAAAGGAACTATTCCTGAGATTATCTCTCAGTTTAGAATTTTTGAAGGGTTAATGGAACTTTAAAGTGTGTTTTTCTGCCTCTGACATCTGTCCTGTTAGCAGGGAGTCAACAACAGTCTGGGCTGGCCTGTGTTTACAAGCTCTGCTCTAAAAGTTAGCTGTTTAAAAACAAAACAAAACAATAATTACATTAACTTATACTGCAGACAACCATTATGTAACAAAAATGTGATCTGGGGCCTACTAAAAGGTTTATTTTTCTATGTGAAATGATGAGAGGAAAGATTAGTAAAATGAAAGAAAACTGCAACTATTTATTGCTCTCTGCCTTGGTGCACATAATAGAAAAGAAGTGACAATGGATTCGTGTAAGAGAGAGTTGGCTGTGGATCCCTCGGTTTTCGAATGTTTCAGAGCTTGAACGATTTTCCGGAGCGGATCACATTTGAAAACCGAGGTACCACTGTACCAGTAATGAGTTCCCGAACACTAGAGGTGAGTAGCAGACACAACTGAAGCAGAACAAACAGCTTAAGACACTTTAGAGAGGCTTATCCACTTGTGTTAAATGCATAAGGATGGAAGACTATGTAAGGAGATATTTAAGATGCAATACTATTTTTTTAAGTACGTGAGGAAATTGAGAGAGAGGAAAAATAAGATTAGAAAAAATAAGATGAGATCAGACATGAGAGATTAGAATTCTTAAAGCACTTGTGAGATCCTAGGCATGGAAAGTGCATGTTTTTTTTTCTGGCTGAAGCAAGATGGGCCATACCAGGGAAGGCTCTGCAGGTCACTCTAAGGAGAACTTTACCTTATAAAGAATGGGAGCTATTGAAGCCTTTTAAGCAGGGGTGACATGGTCAGATGTGAATGTTCAGTATTCAAGAGATTGTTATGCCTGCTAGGTAAAGCAATAATCTAGTCAACAAATGTTAACAGAGTGTTTGTTTACTGCCAGACAGTGTTAAAGGGGCTGAAGGCATAGTAGTAAGCAAAACAGACAAAGATCCTTGACTTAAGTGATCAGATTCTTACGAAAGATGGCAGGCAACAATATGATAAACAAGTACATTATATGGTATGTGAGATGGTAATGAATGCTTTGGAAAAGATACAGATAAGAATTGGGAATGCTGGAGGACTGGTGCTGTTGCAATTTTACATAAGGTACTTTCAAGCAGAAAGAGCAAAGGAAGTGCCTGGTTACAGGGATATGCACACTGACAGGAAGGCTCGACCTTGGGGGGACGGATCTGGGAAAGAAGCTGCACAGGCCTAGAGCGGGCTTAGAGCCATTGGGCAGGGAATTCCAGCATCCCAAGGACCCAGATTGTGATGGGTAGTGGGGAAAAGTCAAGGGCTCTGGAAGACACCTCTCAGCCCTGCAAACACCTCACAATGCAGGGAGAGGCATGGCCACAGTGGGCTCCTCTAAAGCATGGAGCTCAAAAGTCCCCTCTTATCTGGGCTTTTGGAAGGACTTAAGATTTTACTCTCAGTGAAAAATTGAGCCATCAAAAGCTTTTGAGCGCACCTGATTTATATTTTTAAAGAATTTTTCTGGCCTCTGTGTTGAGAATCAACTGTAGGAAGGCAAGGTCAGAATCATAGAGTCCAGTTATCTGGCCGTTACAGTAATCACCACAGGAGATCATAATGGCACAGGCTGATATGGAAGCAGTGAGATTCTAGATACATTTGAAGGGAGGGCCTATAGGACTTGTTAATGAGTTGGGTGTAGGTGAGAGATGAAAGGAGTGGAGGTGGATCCAAGGTTTGTGTCCACCACCTGGACAAGTGGAAGATGGAGCAGAGGGAAGCAAAACTAAACAGTAAAAATGACAGTGAGGAGGCCGTGCTATGGTATAAGGAGAAATGATGAGGAGCTGAATTAAAGCAACGGATAGCGAAAAGAGGAGGCATCATCCAAGAAGAATTCAGGAAGTAGAATTAACAGGACTAGGGGATGGACTGGATTTGCAAGATGAGAGATGAGTAGGTTTAAGCTGACACCCAAGATTCTGGCTTGAAGTGGGTATTATTATTATTGGCATTATAGGAAAATGGGGCACAAAGAGTGTTTACAAACTGTCCAAGGTCTTAGAGGCTAATCATTTCTAGAACCAGGATTTGAATTCAGATGTGTCTGACTTTAGAACCTGAGCTCTTAACCCTTGCATGGGGCATATTATCCCTGGAAGAAAGAAGGCTGTTATTTGGAAAATACCTTTACAACAGTGTCTGTCTCTCCATTAGCAGTAGCTCAAGTAGGCAGTGTGCAAGGAAAGTCCCCTTGGATGGGCAAGGAAGAAGGGGAAGTTAAGCCCAGTGGTGGCTGAGCGAGGAGTCCTTTCTGTTGCCAGAACTACATGTTATGTGCTATCCTTTCGTGCTCTAGAAGTAAGAATGCTGGACAAGTCCCAGGCCTGCTGGTGCAGCTTAAGATGATATCTTTTGTGGATATATTTGCATGTTTGATATATTTGCATTCTTCAGGTCTAGCTAAGGAGTGCCTTCAGCATTTCCCTATGGAAAGCACTGGATTGTGTTCCTGTCCCAGTTGTACTACCTCCTTCCCTAAAATAAAAGCAAGAATACTGCCTACTGCAGGCCTCACTTTATATTCCTGTCTAGCTACTGCCTCATCACTCTTCTCTAAAGTGTGGCCTATATTCTGTTATCTCTATATCTTTACCTGCTATTTTCTTTGGAATCCACACAGGTTTTCATCAGCACCAGATCCACTGATACCACACTAATCAGGCCACCCATGACCTCCATACTGCTAAACCCAACTCCAGGAGCTTTTGGCTCAACTGATCACTCCCTCCTTGTAGCACTTTGTTTTAAACTCTAGGTTTTATTGTTATTTAGCTATGGTGAGGCCAACAAATCAGGAAATGACTACCATTGAAAAAATATTTTTTATACTCTTTCCCAAGAGAAAGAGGCATGCGACACCACAGGAGGCAGAGGGTGAAGGGGGAATGTGGTCAGAAGCCTTTATTGTGGTTTTCACAGGAAGGAATGGCAAGGTGTGGGGAGCAGGCTTAGAATTGGCTAGTTTGAATCATTTTAAGAGGCTCTGAGGCATAGGGGCTGTCCCTTGTCCTCTGGTACCTGGCCCTGGGGTGATTAGAATAGACAAGTAGTGGCACAGAGTGTGAGAACCCAGTTAAAAAGGTGGTTGGAGGTATGGGTTCTGGATTGGTTGGTGTGCATTTGAAAGAACTTCTTTTGAGGAATCTGGTAATCCTAGGCGCAGCAATCCCTCCAGAGTCATCAAGTCCCCAGATGTCAAAGCATCAGAATACAGAAAATAAATGACATGGTTAATTTGCCTTTTTACTTTTACTCTCAATCCTCTTTTGCTAGTAGCCCCCTCTTAAAGATTGATAAATCGATAATGTTGGAATTCCCATATCTCAGTCTTTCAACACTCTCTTCCCTATCTCTCTTTAGGTGATGTCATGTGTCCTATTGGTTTTAAGTAACACTTACACTTTGATGACTCCCAAACTTATATCTCCACCACCAAACTTTAGACCACCTATTATCCAACTGCCTAGTAAACATCTTCACTTGGATGTCTAAGGGGCATCTCAAACCAAACACATTCCAAACATAATTCTTGTTGTCTGCTTCTCTGTCTTCTCCATTTTAATAAATTGTACCTGCATTTGCTCTAGCGATTCAAGCCCTAAACCTAGAAATTTAACTAGTTTCTATTTTTGTCAAGCTACATATATAACCTGTGAGAAATTCCCATCAAGTTTGAAAAATATAGAAGACAAATAAATGGAAAGATATTATGGCCCTGGCTGGTGTGGCTCAGTTGGTTGAATGTGATCCCAGACATCGAAAGGGTGCAGGTTTGATTCCTGGTCAGGGCACAGGCCCAGGTTACAAATTCAATCTCCTGTCAGAGTGCATACAGTAGGCAACCGATCAATGTTTCTCGCTTACATCGATGTTTCTCTCATTCTCCCTTCCTCTCTCTCTCAAAAACCAAGAAAAACATATTTTGAAAAGAAGGGCACTGTGTGTTCGTGGATTGAAAGACTTAACATTATTATATGGCTATATTTTCCAATGGACTTACAGATACAGCGCAGTCCTATCAAAATTCCAGCTGCCTTTTGTGTGTGTGTAAATGAGTAAGCAGATTCTAAAATTGACATGTAAATACAAGAGAGCCAGAATAGTCTCCCCCCTCTCTCTTTCTCTCTCATACACACACACATACACACACACACACGCGCGCGCAAACATACAGATACACACCTGCAAAACTTGAAAAAGAGCATAGCTGGAGTATTCACATTTCTTGATTTCAAAACCTACAACAAAGCTACTGTAATCAAGTCTGTGGTACTGACATAAAATAGACATATAGTTCAATAAAATATAATTGAGAGTCCAGAAATAAACCCATACATCTATGGCAAATTGATTTTAGTAAGGGTGCCAAGACAATCCAACCTTTTAAACAAATTGGGCAGGGGCAATTGGATGTCCACACACAAAAGAATGAATGTGGAGCGTTGCCTCATACCATGTACAACAATTAACTCAAAATGCATCAAAGACCTAAATATAAGAGCAAAAGCTATAAAATTCTCAGGAGAAAACAGAGATAGAAATCTTTTTTTACCTTGGATTTGTGAGTGCTTCTTATATATGGCAGCTAAAGCACAAGCAATAAAAGATGAAACAGAGAAATTGACTTCATCAAAGTTAATTGTGCTTTAAAATTAAATGAAAACATTTGGGCTTCAAAGGACCTATTGAGAAGCTGAACAGGCAATCTTCAGACTGGGAGAAAATATTCGTTAACTATGTATTTGATAAACAGCTTGGTGGTTTCTCAAAAAGTTAAATGTAGAGTTACCATTTAATCAAGCAACTCCTACATATATACCCAAGAGAACTGAAACCATGTCTACACAAAAACTTGTATATAAATATTGATAGATTCGTTTGGAATAGCTAACAAGTGGACACAACCCAAATGTCCATCAACTGATGAGTGGATAAACATGTGGTTTAGACATACAATGGAATACTATTCAGTTATAAAAAAGAATGAAGTACTGATATGTGCTACAGAATAAGTGAGCCTTGAAAATAGAAGCTAGACACAAAAGGCCACATATTGTATGATTCCTTTTATATGAAATATCCAGAATAAGCAAATCGATAGAGACAGAAAGTAGATTAGTGTTTGTCAGGGGCTGGAGGGAGAGGGAAGGGGACTGGGGAGTTTCTGCTAATGGGTATGGGGTTCCTTTTTGGGGTGATGACAATCTAAAATTAGATAGTGGTGTGGGTTACGCAATTCTGTGAATATACTAAAAACCACTGAATTGTACCATTGAATCATCTGTTTTAAATATATACATGTACACATGCATGCACACATGTATACCATACACACTCATAATTCTCTATATGTCAATTATTCTTCAATAAAGATGTTGGAAAAATTTTAATAAATTTAAAAGACAAATTATATATATGTATATGTACATGTATGTGTGTGTGTGTACTAAACCTTCAACAAGAACCATCTCTTACCTCCACTGACCCCACAACTCTAATCCAAACTATCATCATCTCTATGAAAATATTCCTCACTGATCATCTTGCTTCTAGTCTTGCCCCACCCACTCTCCTTCCCAACAATAGTCTATTATCTACACCAGAGCTGAGTCCTCTTTTAAAAATGTAAATAAGATCACATCATTCTGATCCAGATCCTCTGCTGGCTTTCTCCATTATACTCGGAGCAGCTCTGCTTTTACTTGACTTACATGTATGGCTCTAACACATTTCCCTTGAAGAAATGGTTCCATGGCTAATATAATTGTGAAACCCTTTTGGAAGACAAAATAACTGACAGTCATGCATCCTGTTCCTTTTTGCCTTCAATCATGAAAAGTCCTTGGATGGGAAAAAGACCTGTTAGCAAAGGAGAAAGTATAGGAGGTGAAATAGGACCAAGGTTGAGCACCCACTCAGCAGAGCCAGTTCTCTGCTCTTCCGGTTTAAACCTCTTAGTAACAGGTAGTTAGAGTGATGTGCGAACTCATTCACAGCATTCAAAAGAGCTTGACTACCTCACCTGCTCAATCAGCTATCAAATACTTGTTGAGAATCTAGCTCTGTGCTACTGAGCACTGTCCCGAGTGTCTGAAGCCCAGAGTTCTGGTCCAGCTGGGATAAATGGTGTGGATTATTTATTTGACAAGCAAGACTGGTTTTCAAGGGCCTACTACTGAAACTATGGAAGGCTCTGTGGGAGAGACAAAGAGATAACCACCAGTGTGGGTAAGTCAGAGGACTGCTTCATATTCAGAAAAGGCTATTAGAAAAGGAGGAAGAGCTTCTAATTTGGATTGGTAAAGAGGCCCTCACTTCCTCTTACCCTATCTTCCCTCTCTCCCATGCCCATAACTTCCCTTCCCAGATTCACTCCGCCATGGCCCACTGCCTCCCTTAAAGATTTATTTAGGAACCCTGGCTGGTCTGGCTCAATTGGTTGGGCGTTGTCCCATAAACAAGGGGTTGCAGACTAGATCCCTGGTACAGGGCTTGCAAGAAGTAGCCAGTCAATGTTTTGCTCTTTCTCTCTCCCTCTCCCTTTCTCCCTCTTAATAAAAATATATTTTTAAAAAATTTGTTTATAAGTCATTTCCCTGTTTTTAGGAGTTGAGCAAGTCGCCAAGTCATGAGACCTGCAAAACTTTGGGAGGCCCTGAGACTTTCAATTGTCTGTTTCAGATCCAGAACAGAACATGTTCCTCCTGCTGCTAATTTTGAGCCTGGAACTACAGCTTCAGCAGACAACAGGTAAAAATGAGCAAAGGGAGGGTCTGAGAAAGAGGCGCAGGAGATGGCCCCTAGCTGAAGCCAACGATGAGAATGTGGTCCTCAGGCTGAAGGCTTTCCTTGAGGGGATGTGTGATTACTGGCTGTTACAAGCACAGCAAAAAGAATGGTGGCTTGTGGACACCCATGTTCCTGTGTTACAAGAACAGGGACTGAGAGTATTGGTCCAGTGGAGGTGGTGACAAGAAGATGGAGCCTCTCAGACCATGCACCTCTGAACTGATACAAGAGGGTGTTGGTTGTTTGTCATGAAAGGTGAGGTGCCAAGCAGCTGTCCCTTCTCTTCTGGCAGGGAGAGTGAGGAGACAAAGGTCAGGGGGACACCTAAAAGACTTTGTTACTCTAAATAGAGCCTCTTGCAGACATTCTGATGATTATTAAATATTTATTTTGTTGTAAGCAGTGGGAGCAGCACCAGGTGTTAGACTGATGGAGTCAGACTGGACCTGGGTTCAGCAACCTTGGTACTTGGGCTCTGGCTAGGAAAGAATTCAGAGCCAAGACTCAAACTATAAGAGAACATTTATTTGGAAAATCACAGAGGTGGAAGAAGTAATTCATAGAAGAAACAGGCTTAGGAAATAAGTTATAGAGGCAAAGCAAGGGCCTTAGGAGCTTGGGAGTGAGGAAGGTAATGGGGGAAGGGGGGGAGGAAGGCATACTCCTGGGAGGGAGAGTGCTCTGAGCCCTCCATCCCAAGGGTTTTAAGGATGGAGATTTTAGAGGAGTCCCAGGAAGATCTTAATAGAATATTCAGCAGCTTTCCGGGTGTGTCCTTTCAGAGCCTAGGCCTCCACTGATTGATTGGTTGGCTCCAGGACAGGGGGTCATTATCCTATGCAGCTGGTTCTGAGGTCAGCTGTGGGATCACTTGTCTGGTTTTGCTGCTTGTCCAGGCCTAGAGCTGAAATACAACTGAGGCCTAGATGTTATCTCTAGGGAGAAAAGGTCAGGGCTTCCAAACTCTGTGACCCCTGATATGCTAGGGAAAGAAAGGTCACCCTGGGGGTGAGATCCCACCTACAATTGTCCTTTGCTAGGCACCTGGGGCTTTCCTCCCTAGTGACCTCCTGTACTTGGCCCATCGTCCTTGCTCTGCCCATGTCTGTCTAGCTACCTACCACAATTTGAATTCCTCTTTTATACAGCAACAGGAGCAGCCATTGGTCATTCACACGCTAATTGTGGAGGCTTGAATTGGAAAATCAGAGTCTTCCTAACCTCTAAATGAGTAATGCAATGCCTTTGGATATAGAAGAAAGGAGTTCTACCAGCAGGTGTGGAAGGGCAGCAAGGAAGTTGCAGAGTTTGTTGCTCTCCTAGGCAAGGTAGTTCAGACCACTTGCGTGTGCAGTCAGGACCACGAGTGCGTTATTTTGGGTGAACACCAGGAGGTAAGAGAGGAAGACAGAAGCGGTTGCAGGGGATTAGGCCCTCGATGATAGCAGCCTCAATCCCACGGGAAGTCACCCAACATTCTGCCTTTGGTTGAGAAAGAGTGGCTTCTTTGGCACTAATAACCTTTTGAAGAACTTTCCCCTCCCTTCTTGGTGATCCCAAACTGCTCTTTACCCAGACACGTTCCTCTTCCTTCCTTGGGCTGGACAGCCTGGTCTGGAGGGGCCGTCCTTGGAGAATACACCAATATTCTGCTTACTCCAGCCCTGTCCTGTGGAGCCAGCTAAAGAAAGGTTTAGTGTTTCCTTTCTAAGGCACCCTGCCTGGCTGAGATTTTAGACACGTGAAAGGCACAAATGCCTCCTTGTTACCACAGAGCTTTAAGTCTCCATAAAGTGATAAGAAAAGCCAAAGTCAAAAGAAGGGTCTGAAGCTGCCGTTCCCCAGCCCCTGACAGGACTGGGGACTCCAGGAGAAACCTTGAGAATTGTGCAACCTCTGTGGGTTTGTAGCTTAAAAACACTGAGACCCTGGTTTTTTGGTTTTTTTGTTGTTGTTGTTTGTTTTTGTTTTGAATTTTCTCTTAAGACGGGAGAGAGCTAGGGTAACAAGGGGCATCATTTTTCATCCCTTACTGAATCTTTCTCCAGAGACAGTACTTTTCTTTCTAAGATAAGTAGCACAAGGAAATGAAGATAGGTACTATTAGGGATACCAATGGGGCATAGGGAAGAGAATGTATATTTACTGAGGACTTACTAAATGCCAAATAACTGTGCTAGGAAATTTACATGTTATCTTATTTAATCGTCACAATAACTGTTTGGTAGATGAGGAAACTGGGACTCAGAAAAGTTATTTAATTTATCAAATATTACATAGTTATCAGGTGGCGTGGGCAAGCTTCCTGCAAAGCTACTGTCCTTTCTATCTTACGGTGCTACAATGGTGATGGTGAGCAAGTATGACAAACAATCCCTAGCCCACCCACTCTGGATTGGGTTTTTGGAGTTGATTATGGACACATATTAAATGTTTATTCTGGACATTCACAAAACCAAAAAATATATATGCTGAATTATGTTTATGAATTTACCAAGAGGAAACTATACGCATATTGTATCTTGCTTTCTCTACAAACTTGGAATTCTTCTCTGCTACATATTATGCAGATAATATCAGTTCAATCAAACATTAAATACCTGCCTAGATTAGAATGCCTATTCCTCATGGGGTTTTTTGTTTGTTTGTTTGTATGTTTGTTTTTGAAGTCTTGACATTTCATGTCTCCCTAATTAAAGAGTTTCTTATAGAGGCTACCTGAGAAAGAAAAGGCCAAAAAACACCTCCACAAAAAAACAACTAAAGCATCTGAGGACTGGTGAGATTACTTCTAGAGAGCAGATGAGTTCTGCAATGAGTGTAAAAAGGGAAATTTTATTTAGTATCTTCAGTGGGTGGTGGTTGTTTGCTTTTTTAACAAGAAGTATGCATTTACTTGTATATTAAAATAAGTCTAGAAGTGGATTACTTATATAATTTTTAAAAATTATTAAAATATAAGAATCCTTTAAAAAGAACATAGGAGCAATCAGGCTACAACATCCAGTGCCCAGGGAGAGTCATGGCTATTAGGGTGGCCCAACTGATGACCTCTCTTCCCACATTACCCTTGTGCATCCCTAGACCTACACTCTCCTTGAAAAAGAAAAAACAGATATATGAACTGGATCAATATAATTTCTTATTACCATCTCTGTTTAAATTTCTACTTTTAAATTTTATAAATAATACTTATAGCAGCATCGTTAGTCGTTAAAAAAAAAACACACCCCAACCCAAATGCCCATTTACAGGAGGATGCATACATTACAGTGTATAAGCAAAACAAATTATTATATAACAGATAAATTAATTACAAACACATGCAACTACACTGAAGAATTTTAGCAGCATAATGTTGAGTGAAAAACAAAAAAATCATGTATAGAAGATGACATCATCACAGTGTCCTTGTTATAAACAAAATATTGCTTAGGCATACATATATATAAGATAAAACTAAAAAAAAAATGAGCAAGAGAATGATAAACACAATATTTAAAATGGTGATTACCTTTGGTGGAGGCAGTAGATATATGTCATTAGTAATATTCTAGTTCTTGGCTTTTAGTAAGCACTGGTAAGTATATATTTATTTTACTGAATTCAATTTCTTAAATTATTTCTGCATTTAAACCTTTATACCACACATACAGAAAACCACATAAAACAAATGTAAAGCATCATGTTACTGTAAGGTAAACACTTTTAGAGCCACCCAGGTTAAGAAACAGAACTGTGCCAACCTCCCCAAAACTCTTCACCTGCCCCCCTCAATATAACCTTCTCCCCAGAACACTCCCTTGAGCTCTATCCTATCTGCCCCCTTTTTATCCCCATTAAATAAATTACTAAAAATTATTAAAAGAAATTTTAGTAAGCAATTGGTAAGTATATGTTTTTTATAGTTTTTATGTCAGCAAATATAGACATCCCTCATTTTTAAGAGGCTCTGCATACTTCATTGGACATGCTGTTATTTATTTAACCAGTCCACTATTGATGGACATTACAGTTATTTTATGGGTTTTTTTCCTGGTTTTATGCTTGAAAGAAATGTATCTCTCCTAAAAATTGTGATGAAAATTGATTCTCAGTATAATTCAAGTTAACCATTAATCATGTACTCTTTCATTACTTGTATGCTCTGAGGATGTTCTACTCTGGTAGCTATAAAACAGTTTAAAGTTTGAAGTAAAAGTTAGTGAAAAACATTTTCATTTTATTTTTAAAATATTTATTTTTAAATTGGTATACAGTAAAATTTACTCTTTTTCATTAAAAAGTCTATGAGTTTTGACAAACGCATAGTCATATAACCACTACCACAATCAAGATCCAGAACAGTTCCATCACTTGCCAAACAAGCAATGAACAAACACAAAACCTCCCCCAAGTCTTAAGCCCAGGCACCCACTCTTCTCTACCCTATAGTTTTAATTTTTTCAGAATGTCATATAAATGGGATCATCATTAGATACTTTGTGTCTGCCTTCTTTCACTTAGTATAATGCATTTGAGATTCATCCATAGTGTCTGTATCAGCAGTTCATTCCTTTTTGTGGTTGAGTGGTATTTCACTATATGTTTATACCACATTTTTAAATTCAATCCCCAGTTGAGGGACTTTTGGGTTGTTTCCTCTTTGAGGCAATATAAATAAAGTTGCTATAAATATTTGTATTTAAGTTTTTATGAGAACATAGGTTTTCATTTCACTTGGTAAATACCTAGGAGTGGGATTGCTGGGTCATATGCTAAGTATATGTTTACTTTATAAGAAACCATCAAATATTTCCATAGTGTCTTTATCATTTTTGCATTTCCACCAATAAGTATGAGAGTTCCAATTGTTCCACATCTTTGTAAGCACTTGGTATTGACATTGTTTCTATTGTGTGTTTTTAAGTCAATCTGAAAGGTGTGTAGAAATACCTCATTTGGTTTTAATTTGCATGTCCCTAATATCTAGTGATGATAAGCATATTTTCACATGCCTGTTGGCCACTTATGTATCTTCTTTGGTAACATGTGTATTCAAATTGTTTGACCAATTTTAATTGGGTTGCTTATTTTCTAATTGTTAAGTTTTGAGAGTTCTTCATAATTTTGAATAGAAGTCCTTTATCAACTATATGATATGCAAATATTTTCTCCCAATTTATGGCTCATTCTTTCATCTTTTTATAATGCCTTTTGCAGAGCAAATATTTTAATTTGATAAATTTCAGCTTATCAATTTTTTCTTTTATGAATTGTGCTTTTGGTGTCATGTCTAAGAACTCTGCCTTACTGAAGCTCCAAAAGACTTTCTTCTGTGTGCCTCCATGCAGAGCTCCTACACACGGGAGTGCATGAGTCAGCTGCCAGAGCATGCTTTCACCTTAAAGCAGAAACTAAAGTTTTCTGAAAACTGTGGCTGTGTAAAGCAGCCCCCCAGCCCACCTTTCAAGTACATTAGGTAGGAAGTAGGAACAAGCCTAACGTCCTGTTGTTAAATGGAAAAAAAAGTATAAAATTAGTTTAAAGAGGAAGCTATCTTGGGAGGCAATGCAAATGATTTATTTTGTGTTTCCTGGAGATGTGACAGGTGCTGACTCCCATTGATGCCTGATGGCAAATAAAATGCAAAGTTTCCTCAAGAAATTTCAAAAAGGCTCCAGCATTATAAGTGTACCCTAATCTTATGTGTGTTTAACTGGATTACATAGATTCTTATCTTTTGTTAAAATATGTGGATTCAGTGGTCCAATATAATATCAAAATATGTACATATTTTTTTAAAGGCTCCAGCATTACTCAAGGCAGCTGCTTTAATTTGTCTAACGAACCTGCATGTATAAATTTCTTATGCCCTGGCCAAGCCCTTTACCCTTGCATTAGTCCTAAATGAATGGGGGGGGAAAACCTGTTTTGTCTGCTTAATTTTGTAGTCATGAGAACTTTCTAACTTTCTCCTTTGCCTGATAACTTCAAGAGTTCAATGCAGGTTGAAGTTTAATAACCATGAGGCGCATAAAATAGAAAACAAATGTGTTTCCCTTAGCACAAAGATGGAAAATATATATATATCTCATTCATGGGTATAGTATATACATGCCAGTGGATATATAGTCATATCTGTAAAGTTGTTAGGAGTATAGATTTCTGAGCCACAGAGATATAAATTTGAATTCCAACTTCATGAGCTACATTTTTTGACCTTGGGCAAGTGTATCATTTCTTTAAGCCTCAGTTTCCCCATCTGTAAAATGGGGATAGTAACTCCTACCTTGCAGGATTTAGGAAGCATCAAATGAGAATGTAATGTAAAGGTTAGCCCGTGTCTGCCTCATTGTGTTCAGTAAATGTTAACTATTATTCTACTCCCATTAAAAATCCAAATGCAGAACAGAGTTGTAACTCTGCTTCTCAAATGTTAATGTGCACTTGAATCAAGCCAACAATGCTAAGATGCAGATTTTGCTTCTCTAGGTCTAGGCAGGGCCTGACATTCTGCATTCCTATAACTAGCTCCCAGGTGAAACTGAGGACAAACTGAATGACAGGATGATGGAAGATGTTTGCAAATACAGGTGTTTTATTTGTCTAACCAATGGTTCTCAGTGTTCTTTGCACATTAGAAGCTTCCAGGGAAATTCAAAAAAATGAATTTAATTTTAAAGGATCCTAAGTGGGGCCAGAGCATTAGTATATTTTAAAAGCCTCCCCAAATGACAATTAATCTTCTAGTTCTTCTGAGCTACTCAGACACATGATTCATGTTTGCTAATTGCTCTTTTCTCTTGTAAACATTAGCTGAAAAATGTCACCTGTCTGAGAGGTAGCATGCTTTATGCCTACAAGCCCTGTGCACACACCCCCTGTACGAGACAGACGGGGGAAGCAGGCAGAAAATGTATTTTTGTCTGAGGCCCTGACAGTCAAGAGGGGAGTTCTGCTGTATGCTGTGGGGAGTTCCAGAGGAAGTTATAGGCGTTCCTCTCATGAAAAGAAAGCATAACTGTGATAAATAAATTTGTTAAATAAATTCAGTAGATACTACACCCAGAGTCCTCTAAATCTTGTTATATCTCAGACTCAGACACTAATCTTCCTGGCAAACCCTGTTTCTCTTCCCTGCTTCCTGTTTTATCATGTGCAATAAAACAAAGAAGGAAGTACTGTGAGGAGAGTTAGAGTAGTGCAAATTCTTGAATCTGGCACATTGAAGATGTCATATATTTGATACATGAATAAATAAGTGCTATTCTTCAGGGCCAAGCAGATTTGGTGTCAAGCGGCTCTGTCTTACTTATAAGGGGGCTTCATAATTCAAGTCTTTGAAGAGGATTCTTATCATAAAGGGATCTACCTTTAAGAAGGTCCTGTTTGGGGGACCCAAGGTGAGAATTATTACAAGTGTTCAGTGGATTCCAGAAAATGGAATCATACAGGAAATTTGGAAGCATGACATCTCTTTTCACATACATCATCCCAGGGTGTTCTCAACCTGGCCAAGCAAATGCAAATGTGATCAGCATTGTTTTACACAGAAGCACTCATGTTCTATAGCTCTGCCCCACCCCCACCCTGCACAAAAGAATCCTTTCTGTACCATAGATCTCCGTTACAAAGGCATGTTCATGTTCTAGTCCTGGTTAGAACAGGGGTTGGAGGCCAGATGTAAATTTGTCAGTGATTTTTGATAAATCTCAAGTTTGTGCATGGCACTTATGATCAAGTATGCTGTGTGTGTGGTAATTAAGAATGCCAATTTGTGTGATCTTGGGCAAGTTGTGTTTTGATGAGAGGAAAACAGAAGTGAATACAATTAGATTCATTCTTTCTTTCTCCCTCTTCCTCTTTCTGTCTTTTGTTTGCCAAACCTTAACTGGAACTTAGTATGTGCTAGATAGGCACTGGAGATACCAAAACAAAGTCAACCTGGCCACTGCCTTCATAGACTTGTAAGATAGTGGAAGGAAAACCATGAGTAAGCAGAGAATTGCAATGCGAATGATTTAAGCAACTTATAAAAACCCCAAAATTACTTACACTGTGAAATCTGTTGCCCAGGATGGTCAGGGAATGAGCTTTCCTGGTTAATAAAATATTGTCATTAATAAAGAATAGCCAAGCATTCCATATATGGAATGCCAATTACCACTTTCCCAAGAATTAAAACATGGTACAAAAGAAAGGAACCAGTTTGTTGACCACCCACTACCTGCCAAAATCAGATACTTCACAGGTGCCATTTTTCTTAGTTTTTACAATACTGGGAGGCAGAAATTAACCTTGTACCTTTACAGATAAAGAGGCTGAGACTCATAAAGTTTAAATGACATGATCAAGATCAAAGAGCTCATAATCCCAACACAGTCAGAATTTAAACCCAGGTCCATCTGTCACTAAATCCAATACTCTTTTCATACGCTTTTTATACGGAAGCAACTCCTCAAGTACCATATGTTTAGAAGCCTCCCCAAATATTTATTGTAAGGTTAGTCTGGCTGATTAAATGAATGAATGAATGACGCAAGCTGTACCGAACATAACCTCCTGTCATGATTCAGGATCTTGCTGTACCTTAGGTAGTGAATATCCATTCATTAACGATGGAGGCAGCAGGATTTTGTACAATCTCACCCTTTCTTTGTGCATGCACCACCTTCATTAGTTTACCATGTTTGACTATATGTTATTGTTTTTGTAAAATTCTTTAAACCATACATAAGCCAACTTTTATGTTTTTGAGAAAAATGGTAAATGGAAAACCAGCATCCCTGGTGCTGGTAAACAGAGGATAAGAGCAAATATAAATGCAGTGAAAGTAGAGTGGTGTTATTAAAATCTACCCAGATACTACTATCTGTCTGGGAACTTCCTGTTTTATTAAAAAGAAAAATATTCATTGTTGGAGGTGTGAGTCTGGTTGCAAATTATGTGTAATGTGAAGGATTGAAATAGAACTGAAGAGGAAACAACTTCCTCTGAATAATCCAACTCCCTTTAGGCCCTGATTTTGCCCCATCTAAAATCATTTTGTATACTTCTAGTGGTACGTGCTTCACATTTTGGGAAATACTGCTTTAGTGAAAACTACAGATTTTGAAGTCAGATACCTGACTGGCTCTGGATTTTAACTTGACTAACTATATGTCCTGGAGCAAACCTCTTTGAGCCAGTTTCCTCAACTATAAAACAGTAATAATAATACGTATTTCATGCTCATGTTTTCAAGATTAAATGATATAAAGAGCTTAGCATAGTGCCTGGCAAATAGTAGGCACACACATAATATTAGTTCCATTCTTCCTTTCCCCTTGTTGACAGAAAATAAGCTTCTACGGTGGGTTTGTATGATGGGTGGTTAAGAGCAACTGGGATTTAGCAATACCTGGGTCTGACCCTGGCTGTGCAATCTTAGGCAAGTTGCTTAACCCTTCTGTGTCTCAGTTACCTTTGCTAAAAAAGAGGGTGGTTCTACCTTGCTGGGTTTCCTGGGAAGACTAACTGAGATCATGTGTTAGCAGAGGCCTAACCCATAATAAGAACTCAATACGTGATAGTCGTTGTTATTACAGCCACTAGCGAAAGGTAGGTGATGTTTTGCAGGGAATGATGTAATTTGATTCACATGGGAAGAATGAGCCTGGATAATAGGTGGCAGGAGGGCCATCAGCTGCACAGGCAGGGAGTGTTGAGAGGTAAAAACTGCCACCTCAGAGCAAGGGATAGAGAAGTCTGCTCTTGCCCAGGCTGGATGGGGAAAGGAGGGAAAAGAGCCCAAGCGATGCCCAGACAATGACAGGTATTTCCTAGAAAATGGCAGTGGCCCGAGTCTCTCCGGCTCCCACTCTACAGAGCTGAAATGTGAAGGCAGACAATGGAGAACGTCCTGTTTTCTGTTCAGCTTTATTCAGAGTGATGGCCCCTCAGGAACTGTACACAGTAGAACATGGCGACAACGTGACCCTGGAGTGTGATTTTTACGGAGATGATCTGGAAGTGGAACATGTAGAAGCCAGTTTGCAAAAGATGGACAGCAATGTGTCCTCGCACAGTGCCACCCTGCTGAAGGAGCACCTGCCCCTGAGGAAGGCCTTGTTCCACTTCCCCCGGGTCCAGCTGAGCGACGCAGGCAAGTACCGCTGCGTGATCATCTACAGGAGCTCCTGGGACTACAAGTACCTGACTCTCAAAGTCAAAGGTGAGTGCGTTCAGGGGCTGGGATCTGCCGAAGCATCTCTCCAACGGTGACCTAAAACGAGCTCAAGCTAGAGCTGGGAGGGTGTTTATAAGGAGACAGCGCTATCTCAGAGAAAAGAAAAGTACCTGTTCAGAAACAGTTTTCGACAGATGAGTGTAAAGCAGCTGAGGTAAGAGGAAATGGGGGTGGGAGTTGCGGGAATAAATGGGGCTAGAGGAAGCCAGGAAATGAGACCTTGAAAGGTGGGAGGGTGCCAAAGACTGGCTGGCCTAATTCATAGTTTTTTCCAGGAGCAACACTACTGGGTTATTAAGCTACTCTTTGAGAACAGCTTGTCCCTCCAGTCCAGAGTTATTTAAACCAGGGTTTGCCTTCCACTTGTGAATTAAAATATCAGTTTAGTGAGTAGTAATCAGGTGGATGTCTTTTCTCCAATAAAATGACGGAATAAAATGAATAGAATACGTCAGAGGGTATCACATAGTAGGGCTGTTGTTTTGTGAAACCCTTGCTTCAGAGGGTGTGTGTACGTTGGCTCGTGGTGTAAAATATTTTTCTCACTCTGGGTCTGTCTACAATATTTGGGAAGCACTACTCTGCTCCTAGCTTCATTAATTGCAGATAAAGCAGAAATTCACAGAAGTGAAACGGGTGGCCTGAGGGAGCCCAGTGAAGTCAATAGCTGTCCCCATTCCTCTGGGTTCAGGGCTCTTTCCACCACAACAGGAGCCAAGAACCTAAATCTGAAGAGAATCTTCAAGTTCTTGTTGGTTCTAGGAAAGGTCGTTTTGGGAAAGACATGTAACAACTATAAAATAATAGATTTGGCTCTGCCCATTGGCTTGTGGTTTTTAGTCTTTGTTGACTGTTCTGAGTTCAACTGTACCAGTTTTTCTCTGTCTCCTCCTGATCTCCTGTTAGACCTCTGTTCTGTCTTCTCGAAGGTCTGTGGATTTTGGTCCCTAAAGACTAGTCAGTGACCTTGGAAGCAATGGTGTGACCTTATGATCCAGTACAAAGAAGGACACACTAAAAGGATGAAGCATGAGGGTGAATGTTGTTTTCACCTGTGACCTTGGGCAGGTTATTTCACCTTTCGTAATCTCAAATTTTTCTTACCTGCAAAAGGAGGGCAACAGTAGCACCTGCCACATAGGATTATTGTAAAAATTAAAAGAGATAATGGACATAAGGAACTGAGCACGGTACCTGGCATAAGATATGATGAGTGTCCAGAGATTTGATTCAAACACCCTCAGTTGTTGCAGGGACAGTGACCTCCTCATACCTCAACTATCCACACGTCATCAGGAAAGCCTTTAGCCAGGAGATACCTGCCTTCTGTCTTTACTGCATTTCTCACATCCGAGCTTAAACTGGGAGGAACTCCCAGAACATTGACATTAGTCAGAGTTCAATTAACAGAAAGAGAGAGGGCTGTACATTTTCATGATCCCCTAATGGACTCTGGTGTCTGCACCTCTAAGTATCTGCCCCCATGATTGTGGATCTCTGTTTGAATGCTCTAATGCACGTAAGGTCTTTAGGCAGTTTGGGGCCAGTCATCCCACTTTTTCTCTGTGGCTGAGAGCTATTCCTCATTCTTGGGAAGGCACCCTGCCTGCTTCCTCGCCTAGACCAGGGATGGCTCAAGTGTGGAGGAGATTTATTCCTTAAATGTTAATTAATTAATTCCTTAACTTGTTAATGGTCTCCAAACAAGGATGTATGAGGGTCCCAAAGACTTTCTGAGGGACGCATAGGCACATGCACTTTTAGGAAATGAGTTTCTCAGTCTTCATCTTCCCCAAGCACTCTTTCCCCCAATTGAGTGTGCCTGAGAATGTGCCTTCCAGGCAAGGCTCTTGGGGATCCCCTAGAGCACTTCCTCTTTTAGTATTGCTTTCTCCCACAGCATAAAGGGCCCACCTGTCATCTGTCATGAATTCAGTGCATTGTCCCACAGTGTAAAAGGCTCCATAACCCTAAAACAAAGAGTAATTAGAAATATTGATAACTTATCAAACTAATGACTAACAAATCCTTTTGCAGCTGAAAAGGTAGCAAATTCTCTGTTTTCAACAAAATTGAAGGAGGCGCTCTGAGAGTGAGCAGCCAATAGTAAGAGATGAAGTAATTTTTGCTGTGTAAATCATAAGGCTTCCAAAAAATTAAGTGCATTACTTCCATCCCCACCAACTTATTCTGATAAACAAGATTCCTTAGCCCTTATAGCTATAAGAAATGAAAAGTGTAAGTAGAATTGATGCTGAATCTTGTCTCATTTCAACCGTAAATCATATGGATCCTCAGGTTCATGAGCAAGTCAAGAAGAAAAGCTCCATCCATCCCATTAAGAGATGCATTTCCAGTAAACCTTTATCTTTTGTGTTTAATAATTATCAATATTCATATTTTATGTTTTTATTTTTATATGTACTAATAATAATGGGAATTAAATTTCAATGCAGAAGAAAGCTTTGATCACTTAGAGCCTTATGGTCACAAGAAAAAAAATTTAATTTCAATAGCCATACATAGTTTGTTGCTGCAAAGAAACATGGGGTAATCAATAAAAGAGCTTTTAAACATGATGCGTTAGGATAAAATCCTAAAGAAAAAGTGGAATGGGAACTGAGGTCCAAGGAATAAAAAAGAAACCAAGTAAATCTCTCACCATTAGAGAAGAGTTTTTGTGTGTATTTTTCAACGGGTGGTAGTGTTTATAAAAAACACCTTCTTTGAAATCTAGGTGACATTGAATACATGTGTAAGAGTGAAAGAATTGTTTTACTAAAAATATAAACGTTTCTAAACTGCTGAACGTCATATATTTTTCCAACCTAGAAACATGAAAAACTTTAAGAATCAACTTAATATGTGAGAGGGTGCATACTGCATCCCAATTCTTTTAGGAGGAATGCGGGGGGGGGGGGGGGCGGTAGTTAAAATCATCACCTCAGAGTATTTTACCCTGATCAGGGATATCTGAAGAAAGCTGGAGAGATCTGGGGCACCAGTTAGAGTTTGCTTAAATGAAATAGAACTAGAGGAAGGACAAGCTTTCTCTTAAAATGCCTGACCTATGATATCAACCTTGAAAATAGGTTTTTTAGCAGCTTCTTTGATGTCTGGGCAACAGTTCATGTTAAATATAGTGAAAAGAGAACTGGTTAACAGATTTCAAAAGCGTAGAGGGGGAAAAAAGTATGTAGGATGGCTGGAGAGCCCAGAAGAGACAGTAATAGGAGGCTGCAGCTTCTGAAAAGCCAGGTTGCAACTGCAAAACTCTGAGTAATCTATCCAAGGAAGGGCAGGGAGCATGGCTGAGGAAAAGAACAGTGATTCTGAGAGGCTGAGAGAGCCCGGGAACGGAGCCTCTGCAAAGAATCCCCACAGACACAGAGCAAGTACTAAGAATGGGAGGACCACACCCACCCGAAGGGCTTGGCAAAGCATGAAGGTGAGGATGGGGCAGAGCCAGCACCTGGAACGAGCTGAGGCGTACAGAATACTTGAAGCCAACGAAAAGGCCCAAGAGAGACAGAGTGCAACTTCAGCAAGTGGAGGAAGGAGGCGGCATGGCTTCGGTTCTTTCTTGCAAGAGCAATGGTCTTCAAGCTAAGAAGGGAAGGCAAAGGGCATAGGGGGGAAACAGCCCAAGAGAAGCGATGTGGTGGTGAAAAGATGACTGCGTTTGGCCAATAAGCCCAGAGAGAGCATGTGCTAAAATAACTTACTGATGGGGTTCTGGTCCTGATGTCTTTTCTCCATTGAGGAAACAGAAGGGAATAAGGAAAGTTGAAGCTAAGAAAACAATGAATTTTGAAGGGGGAAAAAGCTCCTGGGAGTTATAAGCTGTTTAACCTAATGTTCCTCTCCAGGCCTTTTAACAGTCAAATTGAGAGCAACCCTGAAAGATTTTTGTAAGTGATTGTCAGAAACCTGCCTGGATTCTCTAAGGCCAAGGCATGTAAAACTACATTTTTTAAAAACCTTAGTTATTGTCACTATGTTGATAAAGCAGATAATACTAGGTATAGCTTACTTTATTTCAGAAACACTAGAGTTGCCAGGATTTTATGAATCACATAGTCAGGGAAACAAAAACCATTTAAACCAGTGGAAACTTAAATCCGGAAATAGTAATTCTTTTGATGGAACAGACTGAGAAACCAACTGAGGAACAGGAAGCTGCTACCACAGGTGGGCTGGAGGGAAAACAGGAAGGCAGGGTTAGTGGAGTCCAGGGCCCAGAGTCACATCACGCACACACACTGGAATCCTAGTGGGCCTGTCTAGTGGTAGCTAGAGCCAGGGAAGAGATGTAGCTGTTGCCAGAGAGACCATTATAGCATAGAGCATGGGGGAGAAATACCCTAACTCTTCCCTCTCTCTCACCCTCCAAAATCCCACCATGCTCCTGTTGGCTGTCAAGAACCTGGAATGCGTAGCCTGCATGAGTCAGTTTTCTTGCAGTAAAAAGCGGAGAAGAAAAATTGAGGGATGGATCTGAGGACAAATAGGCCCAGGACCCACACAGCACACACCTTGTGCATAAAGTAGTAAAATGTGAGTTGAATAATAGTATAGTTAACTTTATCTATAACAGACTGAGCAACTTGTAGTTGTTGACTCAGGGCCAACAAAAGGTGATTGATGGCTTGGGCCAACCTGGAGATAATTTCCAAGTGCCAAGGGGTATGTTATGGCCAACCAAGCTGGGGAGTAGTTCATTCATGTAACAAAATTGATCTTATGACCTTAGGCTGCATTCAAACCTTGTGTTGGGCCTAAAGTGTGCTCAGCACATAGGAGGTAATTAGTCACACTATACTTTGTATTGTTTAGACAATATCTGGAATATAGCTCATGTTACATTGGCAAAAATAAAGTGAACCTAAAGGCTGGTATCTAGAACTGGGTTTGACAACTGTGTCCTGTGAGAAATGGGTGAAAGAAGGAGACATGTTCTATCTACAGGTGAAAAGACTATATGGAGTCTCACCAGTATCTTGAAATACTTGAAGGGTTGACTTCTCATATGGAAGAGCTAATAATAATTACTAACACTAATTGAGTATTTATTATTTTTAGGCACATAACTCGTTTAATCATTCTAACACTCCTGTTATGTATAAGTACTATTGTACCTATTTTATAAATGAAAAAGCTGAAGGCTCAGCAGGTCATGTAACCAGCCCAAGCCCAGTCAAGCCCAGTCAAACCTTTCAGACTCTGAAGCCTATGTTCTTAACTACTCTGCTTACCATGTGTTGTTTTACTAAGCCAAACAAGAACCAATGGTTGGAGCCACCATGAGGCAAAATTTGACTTGGCATAAGGATGACTTTTTTCCAATGAAAGTCAAACTTTTTAATGTCTAATGATGGCAATAACTACTTCTGGAAGTAGGAGCTTCTGTTCATAGATGTACTTAATGAAAAGTTAGTTATCTAGCAAGTTACTAATATTAAAAAAGAAGTATTATTAAAAAATAAAAAGGGACATCTCATAATGATAGAAAATGAATTCGGCAAGAAGACATAGCAACCCTAAATGTGTGTATAACTAACAACATAGCTTCAAAATATATAAAACAAAAACTGACAGGCCTACAAGGAGAAATAAACCCTCAATTATATTTGGAGACTTCAACTCATCTCTACTGTAACCGAAAGAACAAACAAAAAATAAAATAGAAGAGTTGAACAACACAGCCATTTTGACCTAACAAACATACATGAAACTTATGCCCAACAACTGCAGAATATTTATTATTTCCAAGTGCATGTGAAACATTGATCAAGGTATTTATCTAGCAAAGTTGCTAAAGAACATATTACTCATTGAGCAGGAAGTTGGGCTAGTTGTATTTTAAGACTACTCCTACCTCTGAAATTCTAAAATTTACTCATCTTTTCCTAAGAATAGTACCCTCAGTCCAGCTTCCACATTGTGTGTTGCTGATAGTAATGCCATTTCAGCCACTTCCCAAATACCGCAGAGGCTGTGGAGATGTCTTTAGGTTGTATAAATGTAGATGTGGTCTTCTGTCCCTTCCCCAAACCTTGCTGATTCTTTTAACTGAACAACTCTTCCCATCTGCTCACTCATTTATATATCCCCAAGTCCAAACCTTAGCCCAGCTCCTGATTCCTCACCCTCCTATCTCTGAAATCACCTGTCAACTTGGCCATGAAGATCAGCTTCTTTTCCCAAGCTGCCCTGTGGGAGCAGGCCAGACCTTCACCCACAACACACTACTCCTATGAATCTATTAATTTCTCCTCCATCTCCCCCAAAGATCCCATAGCTTCAGATATAACCTACAATATAATAGGATGAAATGATTATAAGAGGACATTGTGCCAAGGTGGAAAAAGTGCAGATAAAGAACATAAAATGAAAGTTAAAGTGAGTACTCAGATGCATGACTGCTTTGCTAGTATTTGGCTCCAAGGAGACTGGTGAGTCTAACCGGTTCAAGTCCTTCAGTAGGCTGGCTCAGAACCCGATTCTCCTCATGTACTAGCTCTGGGCACTCCTAAGTCCCCCTGGAAAACTTGCCATTCTATATTGTTCCATCCCTAGACTTCTGCAATTACATAGAAAACCATCCTCTGACAATGATTCCAATGCAGCATTCAGCATGCTGTAGCCGTGGAGGGCATGAAGTCCCCTCTCCCCACCCCCCCCAGGTTCCAGCTGTTTTCTTATTTACAAAACAGGAATATGAATTTTCCCACCTCATATGTCCTCATGTAGTTTAAATGACATAACGTGTGTTAAGGGGAGGGAGTCAGGTGTTAGAGCCACTCACCCTGGCTCCTCTCCAAGTTCTGGATTAAGTGAGGTATATACGCAAGAATCAACACCAAATGGGAAATGAACTCCATTTTTTAAAATTAATAACTGCACGAGCACATGATTTCCCCCTTTCCCCTCTCCCAATTCTGGGGCTCCTCTGTTAATTTACATGGGAGAACGTGACTTGGAATAGGGGCTTCTTGTTTCTTGATCCTTCAGCTTAACCTAAGAGTACTGGTTTGCCGATCAGACCCTAAGGTCACTCATCCTTCCAGCCTCATGGATAAGAAAATCTGCCCCACCTACCCAGCCACAAGCAGAAGCTGGATGATGTGAGCTGGGAAGATGTCAGAGCTTTCTGAGGCAGGCAGGCCAGCGGGCCCAGCCGAGTATGCTTTCCTGGAAGGAGACCAGAACTTCAACAGAGGGCCTGGGTTTTTAACAGCACTTGAAGGCGCAGTCACCCTGCTCTCCAGGGAACTGTGCACGACCCAGTGGGCGTCTGGCTATAACTAATCAAATTAGCAACTCATAATATAGGGACACACAGGGGAGGTGCTCAAGGGGCAGACACAGGAGAGGGGCATGAACATTCCTTCCTTCTCCGCAGTATGTAAAAGCACAAGGCATCAAGCTCAACACCTAGAAAACACTTAGTAAATCATACATTTTTCTTTTTTTCTTTTCTGAAATCCTCACCTGAGGGTATTTTTTTTCCATTGCTTTTCAGAGAGAGTGGAAGGGAGGGAGAGGGAAGGGGAGAGAGAGAGGGAAGAGGGAGAGAGAGAAACATCGATGGGTTGCATCCCGCAGGCTCCCTGACCAGGGCTAGGGATTGAGCCTGCAACCGAGGTACATGCCCTTAGCCTGAATCGAACCCAGGACCCTTCAGCCCGCAGGCCAATGTTCTATCAGCTGTACCAAACCGGCCAGGGCAGTAAATCATACATATTTTATCTTTTTCTCATGGTTGTTGCTTCTCAAAGTTTGTGCCCATTTATATTCCCCAATTTTAAGAAAAGAAAAAAAAAGATTCATCACACTCATGCCATATGTCTATCTTTACTTCAAAGATTGTATTGAAATTCTATTTCTTTAGGAAATATTTTCTACTTAATAAAAGCTAGTGCTCATTCCCTCTTCCCTTCTCCAAAGATCAACAGGTTATTTTCCACATTCCCTGTCTCTGCATATGTGGTTAATCCTTATTTATTTTTACCTATCATTTAAGATAACTGGACAATTTGTCCTTGTGTCCTTGCTCTCAGTGTCACCATGTCTATTTACAGGGCAGGGAGCCATATCTGATTAATTCACTTAACGTATACAGCACAGAATTGTGTGTGTGTGTGTGTGTGTGTGTGTGTGTGTGTGTGTGTTGGAGAGAAATAAATAATAAATACACGTAATTTTTTTACTATTTATACACAGAATCTAGATTTTTATTTTTTCTCACACTAATCTCAAAGCAAACAGAAGAAAGGGGGAAGTGAAAAAAATTTTTTCTCCTGAAGATGTTAGAAAAAAACTCTAAAGTGAGATGTGGGCTTAGCTAGTTATTCTATTTATGCACCCTCTTTCTTATGTCTTCAATTGTGACATAATTTACAGTAATATGGAAATCCACAGAATACGGTGGCATAAAGTACTATTGAGATTTGGAATCAAATTTCCAGTGTGCAAATATTGGCTCCACCAGTTATTAGCCTGTGACTTCTAGGCAAAATACTCAACCTCTCTAGCTTTAGTTACCTCCAACAAAAATTGGGACTATCAACAATGCCATTTTTGTTGCATTGTAAGAATTAAATAATTCAATGTGTATAAAATAGCATGATATCTGAAACAAAGGAAAAAAGTATTTTTTAATATTGATAATGATTATTTTATTTCCTTCACATGGCATTGAGTACAGAGACTTATTTGTTGTTGTTTTTTCTTCTATCGTCCAGCTTCCTACAAGAAAATAAACACTCGCACCCTTCAGGTGCCAGGGACAGATGAGGTAGAGCTCATCTGCCAGGCTGAAGGTTATCCCCTGGCAGAAGTATCTTGGCCAAATATCAATGTTTCTGCCAACACAAGCCACATGGAGACTTCTGAGGGCCTCTACCAGGTCACTAGTGTTCTGCGCCTAAAGCCACTCCCTGGCAGGAACTTCAGCTGTGAGTTCTGGAACGCCAATGTGAAGGAACTTACTTCGGCTATCATTGACCTTCAAGGTAAGAGCAGCCCTTCCTTCCTGGCTGTCAGTCAGGGTTCAGGCGAGACACAGGTGGCACACTCAGAGTGAGTAATCTGAGGAGAGCGTAATGAAGTGACTATTTATGAAGCTGTGATCAGGATTTAGAGAAACTACTGAGGGTAGTGCAGGATCGAGGCTTGTGAGGACAGGGGCTTCAACAATGAGGGAGCAATGACCGCTGTTAGAGAGGTGACTGGAACCTGGGGAAGGGAGCTGTAGGGAAAGCACCACTTGACAGAGCTGTGGCCTCTAGCAGAAGGATGCTGCCACCTGTAGTAATGCCTAAGGGTGGAAGCGGGTGAATAAATACCCCAAGCTCATGCACTTCCCACCCTCTGATCTGCTGGTGCCTCCCATTGACTGAACCCAGCTGGAAGTCAGAGAACAAGGGAGTCCACTGATCCATTCCATAAAGACCTACCTCTCAGAGCTCAGAACGGAGTGCTGAAGTGTAGATAATGGATCCGAAGAGGAAACAGAAAATATCTGGTAGGATGAATACCACTTTGCTGGCTTTCCTGCTGGCTAAATGGTTTGAGAGTTTTATAGGAAAACTGGCCTCTTAAAAAAATCTTGCAGAGCTTTGGCTGGCTATGCCGAATCCCATATTTTTAGAACTTCATACAGGAGCAAAATTTCAAAAGATTTTGGAAGCCTGACCTTTTTTCATGTGCCAAGTAAGATCATTTATTTGCCAAATAAGAGCAACTAACATCTAGTATTGCAATCATTTGATAAGAGACAGGTCATTTTATCCCCAATGCGTAAGTTTCCTGTTGCTCCTGTAACAGATTACTACAAACTTTATGGGCTTTGGACAACACCAATCTATTAGTTTACACTTCTGGGGGTCAGAAGTCTGAAAAAGGCTTCACTAAGCTCAAATCGAAGTGTTGAGAGGATAGCAGAGGCACTAAGGGAGTACTACTCATTTTCTTGGTTTCTTCAGCTTCTAGTGGCCACCTGCATTCCTCGGCCCATGGGCCCTTCCTCCACTTCCGAAGCCAGCAATCGCATTACTCAGACCTCTGCTTTTTTCATCACATCTCTTTCTTTAACTCCTTGCCGCCTCTTCCTACCTTTTAGCAGCCCTTGTGACTGCAGCAGAAGCTGCCCCCCTACCTGAACTCAATAATTCAGGATTCTTTACCCATCTGGAGTTCCTTAATATAACCACATCTGCAAAACCCTTTTGTGATGTAGAGTAACATAGTCACAGGTCTCAGGGATTGGAATGTGGACATCTTTAAGGGACCCATTATTCTGCTACCATGCAAATAAAGGATATCATCTCAGAATAAAGGACAGTCCCTAGTACTGGTTAATTTAACTTTATAGAAAATTTACTCTGTTGTCATTACATGTTGCTCTTTGTCCTTCGTCTTAGGCAAAACAGAGCCTAGGATAAGGGCTTGTGGACATGCAAATATTTAGGCGGTGATCTCAGTGAGTAGAAATGAGAGGTTTAAGAGGAAAGAAGAAAAGTCAAATATAAGGATACGTTATCAAAGTCAACGTGGGCAACAGGGGCTCAAATATGCCAGGACTCCCTGGGCAGCACACAGGTGGCCTCCTAAGATGTTTACTCAAAGGACTTCAGGTGGAAGGACTAACACACCTTCTTTCACTGTCAGTGGTTGACAGTTACCCCCAGGAGCATGAGATCCCTTCCTCTGTGAGCTGTGCATGCATGTGGGCTGAGCTCCCCCAGCATCTGCAGCATCGGAGTCAACCCAGGACAGAAGGCAAATATCCACTTGACATGAGTCGCTGACCACGAAGTGAGTCAAAGTCCAACTAGGATTCTACCCACTTTGTGGCTGAAATCAGACATGAAGCTGACAGGAAGTAAGTCATGACTAAAGCAGTCTAACCTTTGCACTTGTGTCTTACATTAAGTCCACTGCCTCTGAGCCTTCAGGCAGGAAAGCAGCTACAATCTCTGCAAAAGACATCATATGCAAAAGTTGGTGGGACAAACTACTGTTCCTGCTGCTGCGATTGATCCCAATTGACATTTATCATCTACCTCATCCACCCTACATTCTAGATTTCCCTCACTCAGCACTTCACATGCAATAGTTTGTTTGCCTGTGGGACTCAGGCTTTCAACCCTTATTGCCCTGCCCTTAGCTGACTGAAGTTGCTACAATTGCCTGTTCATTGTTAATACTGGTCGTGGAAGTAACAAGGATCAGAATGGTGTATCCCCGAGTTCCAGACATAGTCTTCCTTGCCTCCATTATGTAATAGCTTTCAAGTTCTTCATGGTAATTAAGATCGATTACTCCATCAATATAATAATTCTTTTCTTTGCCTGCTCATCCACCAGTGGGTAGAACTCAAGCTTATGAGGCGGTAGCTATAACTGTAGATGCAATAGAACATATTTCTTGGTATATCCCTTGGTAGAAGCATTCGCCACAAGGAAACTGGACCTTTAATTCAGTAAACCCAAAATTTGTGGAGGTGAGAAGCAAACCTTCTACAAGTGGGTCACTGGAAGTAGTGGTGAGAGGAACCAACCTTCAGCACTGGGGGAGCCCTGGCACAGAAGCAGCACATGCTTGAGACGAGACTGTCAGGGGAAAGTGAGTCCAAACCTGCACAGAACCATCCATCATTTCGCCACGTTCAGCCATGCCTGACATTGGGTGGGGCAGACAGACCATGAATCTGGGCATCAGAATGATCTGCTCCATCTCAAAGTACATTTTACCATGGACTAGTACCAATCAACAGACCAGACTGAGAGTTAATTTCCTAGTTTTTTCTTCTGGGGGGAAAAAAACAAAAGCAAAACTTCCTGATACAATTCTTAGAGGCAGCCAGCTGTATTGTCATTTCCAAGCTCCCAAGTCCCCACTTCCCCACCTATCTACACTTCACTACGCAATTCCAACACTAACGTCAGCCCAGCTTCTCTCTAACTAAATTATTATGGTGAAGTGAGGTAGAAAAAGGAGTCATGCTAAGAATCTTGATAGAAATAAAGACATGAGAAACACATCATTTTTAAGGTCAACTTTGGATGAAAACAGTGAATTAGGCAAGCTGATTTTTCAATAATCTTTATCTCTGTTTTTATCAGAGACCACCAGGCTTGTCACCTTATGAAAACTGAACTATAACCAATTCATACTAGAGTTTTAGAGGCTTAAATACTAACAGTCCCCGGGGAATTTACTTTTCCTGGAATTGTTTGCTCAGTTGTCCTTTGTTATGTGGGATTTTCTGCTTGGTTAAGAGTAGGCCAGTGCTTTAGATGAAATGTGGTTTTCTAGAAGAACACTTATATAAGGCTCTCCACAGAGTAATACGGGCTCCGTAAGATGAACTTGGAAATAACTAGAATCTGCCCTTTGCACCATTGATTACATCAGTGTTCCTTCTTCATGGTAGAGAAGTAGGAGGGCAGACTGATCATTTCTCTGGAAGCCTTGAGGCTATGAGAAGTTAAGAAGAAAATAAGGTGGCCCCTCTCTCTCTGGGGGCCAACATAGCTGACTGAATAGTCAACAGTTGTGGGAGGGATTTACGAGGTCTTGCATAAAAATGGGAAATCACTCATGAATGCAACCAGCAGGGAGATGGAGAAATCTTTGTGCAATTAGAAATTCTCAGCCTAGCTTTACCAATCCTTGCCAGCTTTATATTCATGCTACTATCCCCTGATATGATTCCCTGCTCCAGTCAGCTCCCCTTCCTTGCCACGTACTCTGTGAGCTTGCTTGACCCCCTCCCACCTCCATGACCTGTGTCCTCAGGCACTTTCTTTCACATAAAATGTCATCACTCACCAGCTCCGAACCTGCCCACCCTCTCTCCAGGGCAGCTCTGGTAATTCCAGGGTACAAGCAATCTTCCCTCATCTTGCCTCCTGAGACCAATTACACCACTTCTTTGTTTGCCTGTAGCTGTACCTATCTTTCCCCTTCCCACTGCTATTTCATTTTCCATGTATTTTCATTGCTCCCATGAGTCTTCTTTATATCCAGAGTAAAGCAAAAGCAGAGTGCTCTGCTCATAATAAGTGCTCAATAAATGTCAGATTATTGGGTTGACGGCTTAGTCTTAAATGGTCCCAGACCCATCTTCCCAGCCTCCAGACCGTGTGGACAGTCAGATCTGAGCAGTCAAATGATGCCCTGGCTTGTGGTGCAAATACCAGCAACAAAATAACCACAGTCACACATCTTTGCATGGGTTCCTGGCTTCTGTTTCTCAAAGGCATTTTAAGTTGTCTTATGACTCTCCCCTTTCTACTCATTCCCATAAGTGGAGCTGCTCACTGCTGATTTCTGTGGCCCACCACAAGGTTTTCCAGAAGTCAATGAATCAAACAAATACAGCAGTGAAGTTCTGTGGGTGGGAGGTGTTCCCACAACTCTAGAATGAACATTCTAACTTTTAATCTGAAAGTAGGAAGCAGTGGGATGACTGTCCTTTTGAAGTAGTTTTTTCTGCATGGTCAGTTGTTGCATTTTCATTAGGAGATAGTGGGATTAGAGCCCAGATTCTTATAAGGCTGGCAGAGAAGCCCTTCTAGGAGGCCTGGCAGTGACTCTGGCAGTGGTCAAGCTCGTGGGCTCTGAAGTCAGGTGAACTTGAGTTTCAAATCCTTTCCGCTACCTACTAGCTTTGAGAACTTGAGCCACCCTAGAACTGTCCCTTGTCTCTCATTTGTAGAGCGAGGGTAAATAATGGTAGCTACCTTATAGGGTTATTGTGAAGGTTAAATGAGATATACTTGTAAAGTCCTTAGTACTCAGAAAAGATGGAAATGGGGGGAAATATGGCACCTTTAGCAAGAGGCATGGCTTCCCCGTGAGTGGATAGGACTGGCAGTAAGGATAAAGCGCATAGCTTTCCCACACAGCCTCATATCATTGTGAAGTAGCATGCAAATATTAGAAAAGAACTTAGGAGAATATGTATTAGGATATAGGCTAAGAGACCTCAAAATATAGTGACTCAGACAAGACAGAAGTACATTTCTCCCTCCTGTAATATTCAGGGATAGAAGGCGGTTCAGAGCAGGTAAGTAACTGTAGTCCATAAAGTCACTCAGCGATCCAGGGTCTTTCCATCTTGTTCTGCCAGGGTGTTATCACTGTTGAACTGTCAAAATTAGGTCACTGCCACATCTACGTCTCAGCCTTCAGAAAGGAAAAAGAGACATATTCAGTGTTTTAAGGCCAGGTCTCAGAAGACCCATTCTCCTGGCCTGAAGTTAATTTACATATCTGGCCACACCTCACTACAGGGGAGGCTTAGAAATGTTGTCTCTAAGAAACCGTGTGTCCAGCTAACACCTAGCTAATACTAGGGGAGAAAGGGAGAATGGATTTAAGGAATAAGCCATGGTCTGCCACGGGGTAGCCAATGACAAGGAAGGTTGGGTTAGGTGGACTAGGTAGGTGATCAGTTCAGCACAGCAAATCCTTACAGACACCATTCATGTAGCTGGTGCTTGGCTTTATTGGGGATTCAGAGGTGACTTAAAGTCTTTGCAATGCAAATATAATCTGAGCAGACCGATGTCCTACTGGATGTTCAATGTTAGAACGTCTTCAAGGATGAGTGAGCTTTTGTGTGTGGAAAGGACTATGAGGGAACCTGGACAGGACAGGTGTTTGCATAAAGCCACTGAGATAGGGACCTTCCCTGTTGTGGAAACAGCGAGGGTCCCAGGACTCCTTGACTCGCGGTACTACATGCAGCAAGTGCTTAAATAGCACTTCCTAGGAGTGAAGGAGCAGACTGTAATCAATATGGGTCATGCATTGAGGGATGGTACCTAGACTTACCGTGGTGATCATTTCACAATATATACAAGTATCGAATCATTATGTTAGACACTTGAAACAAATATAATGTTATGTGTCAATTATACCTCAATAAAAAGATTTTTTAAAAGTATGGGTTATCCAGTGTGTAGATGAGCCAGGCTTTTTACTCCTTTTATTTCCTTTCTACACTCTTTTGGACAGAGACAAGTATCTGTTGGGCCCGAGCTCTGCATCAGACAGGTCTGAGTTTGTAATCCTGCCTTTGCCACTTACTTAGCAGTGATGATCTTCGATTATTTAGCATCTTTGAACTTACTTTGTCAACTCTAAAATGAGGAGCTCAGATTAAATGACGTCTATTCCCCTCTCAGCTAAACTGTCTATGGTTCTCAGAAGGCACCGTGGTAGGGGAAGGGAAGGGAAGGCGGTTGTCAGGACTGAGCCATTCCTCCTGAGCAGCTTTGCCAGGTTTTTCTAGGGCCAGGCTGTTATGCTGATTCTGTATAAGTTACTCCATGAGGCAAAATTCAGGTTTAGGGAAAAGTCACAGCTTACCTTGGGTCCCCTCCCATCTCCCTGAGGGAACCCCCCTCCAGCCCTGTCCTTTGTAGGTCTGGGGCCCTCATTCTAACCATTAGAAACCTGGAGCTCTCCTTGACGAGGTTTTCCCCAGACCTCCAAACACTCTTCTCATCCACTTCTCTACTAAACTCATCTTTTCCTCAGTGCCAGGACTTTGATTAGCGGTGACAAGGGAAAAGTTCTAGTTATTATAATTCACAATGACTGAACTTTGTGTATCAACACTACCTACAATATTTTATTTTTTCAAAAGGATCATGTGACTCTTTGAAATTAAATAACTGATGATATAGATTCTAAGCAACGTGAGTGCTTGACAGAGGAATGGGGAGACAGTTTGGGGCTGAGAGACTATCCTACTGGAAAGAGAGAGATGACAAAGAAAGAAACAGAGAGAGATGTGTCAGAATGACACAAAGCATGGAATCTGGAACCAGACAACCTGGATTATATCTCAGCTTTGATACTCACTGTATAACTCTGGGGAAGTCTCCTAGGCCTCACTTTCTTTACCAGTAAAATGGGCGTGATAGTAGAGCCTGCCTCACAGGGTGGCTGTGAGGGGTAAATGAGCTAGGGCACGCAGCATGTAGCATGAAGTAAATGCTCCATGCAAGCTGGCCATGGTGGTTATAGCCTACCCAGGAGGCCAACTTGCTGGTTTACCTCCAAGCACCATGTAATCGACTGTTTTTCCTTTCACCCAGGTGAGATGAAACCTAAGGTCCCTCCAACTTTGCTGCTTCATATTATCACCCCTTTCTTCGTCATTGTTTTAATATTCATAGTTACAGTGATAATCCTAAAAAAACAACTCTGCCAAAAGCTTTATTCAAGAAAAGGTAAGTGAGTTTTGATCACGGTAACCATGTGGCCTGGGTGTCTGCAGTGTGAGGCTCTGCTCTGCATTGCTGGCCTGCCGGTTTTACACTAAATCCACTCAGGGCTTACAAATTGTATTGGGTTTGTCCTAATGATTTTCTCCCCCAGAGGAAAATGGCTCTAGTCTTCAGTGAGCTAAAACCCTTACACTGAATATCTTTAAAGGATATTATATTCTTGTGGCTGAAATTGTCTGCCTTGATCTTTGCACCAAGAAGTGTCATCAGCCTCGTGAGATCCGTGTTATTTTGTCAATGTTGGGCAGCTATGTGGTCAGAGTTCACCTGTGGGATCCTTTCTGAGGATCCCTTCAGTTCTCATCTCTCCTTTCCTCATTCTGGGTATGGCTGGGCTATGCCCTTGCCCTACCCCTAGGAATCTGAATCTACTGGTTGTGTAAGAGACTGTTTAGGGGTGGGGAAAGCACCTGTTTGGTGGTGCCCTGAGGTCTTTCAGCAGCTCCCCACTCCTATTGTGCCAGCAGGGTCAGGGAGTGCCTGCAGCCTTTAAGCCTTGCCCGGAAAATCTGCAGTCCCATCTGGTTTTGTAAACCATCCCTTTGTCAGCACCCAGCCAGCTCCTTCCAAGACTGACACATGGCCTTGCCTATAGAAAAAGAAATAACATCTGGGAGTAACTCAATAGGAATTTGAGGTGATCACTATTTGAGGATTGGGCGGTTTTTAGGTGGTGGTTGTCCTACATTTACCATCTAACTTCTATGTTTTCATCTGCCACGAAATATTGTCATACTCTATTTTTGCCCATGGCCCTGTGTGTGCACTGGTTTGGGTAATAACCACAAAACCCTCTACTGTAGAATCCAAGGAACTATGGTCAAAAGAAGTGGGGGGAGGGAAAGAGGAAGAAGAGAAAAAGGAAAAAGAAAGAGAGAGAGAAGCGACAGAAGTGGAGGGGAAGGGCGCCTCGCCATAAAGGAATCACAAGGTCCTGTTGGACAGAACTGTGACTAAACAGAATCACTTCTGCAAATCTGTGACCTTAGAGAGTCATGGCAGGTGCAATACAGCTCATTAGAACCTTACCTTCTGCCATTTTTCTTTCTACCTCCCTCATACATACCTCTCAGAAATAGCTTTATGCCAAGTTTCCAGGCCTGCGGCCCAAGACCCCTTTAGTCACCTGGAAAATGAGCAGCAGAGCCTTCTGTCTCTACTCCCTTTGAGAGAATAAAATGGAGTCATACTCAAAGGCAGAGCAGAAAAAAATCCTCGCCTCACCCTTCATCTCAGTCTCAGAGTGAGTGAGCTCCCGGCCGGGCGTGGCTCAGAGGTTGAGTGTCGACCTAGGATCCAGGCGATCGGGGTTCGATTCCTGGTCAGGGCACATGCCCAGATTGCAGGCTCGATCAATGACTCTCTCATCATTGATGTTTCTATCTCTCTCTCTCCCTCTCCTTTCCTCTCTCTGAAGTCAATAAAGATATATTTAAAAAATAAATTAATTAAATTAAATTTAAAAAAAGAGTGAGGACAGCAGTAGCTCCTGGGTGCAAAGCTCAGGCACCAACTGCAGTGGGAGAGTTTTGCTGCTAATAAAGGTTAAATGAAGACATTTGCAAATGATACCTGTTTTGTTTTTAATGAAGCAGAGTGAAATCATGGTTGCCTATTTAATACCCCCTCCCTCTAACTCACATGCATTGGGATCTGCTTTCTTACTTAGGAGATACACGGATACAAATGTGGAAATGCAGTGGCCACGCGCACACACTCACATGTCATGGAAAAAGGTTGAGAGCCACTGGTACCATGGATAGAGCTTTAAATCAGGGTCAGAAGGTTAGGTGTGGACCTGTGCTGTCATTTATTGGCTCTACGATCTTGCACAAACCACCTAACTTCTTTGAGATGATTTTTCTACCTGTAAAATGGGAGCGACATGGGAATGACCATTTTACAGCTGATTGACCCAATCTCACTGCCATGACCACGACCACAGTTCGACATGGACTAGAGCAGATCCCTCCTAACTCATCTCCCTGCATCCACTCCTGCTGTCTCCAGTAAGATCCATTTTCAGAATCGAACTGGTGACCTCTTGGTTCATGGATTGATGCTAAACCACTGAGCCACTCTGGCCAGGCACTAACATGGGCTTTTAAATTCTCAAACCTATCACGTCTCCTCTGTTCAGATCTCTTCCATGGCTTCCCATTGCTCACTGGGTGATGTGACTCATGTCTCCAGCTTTATACTGCATCACTATCACCTTTGTTACCCGAGCTTGAGACATACAGGATTTTCTAGTCTTCAGAGACATCCCCCTCTTTGAAATCTGAGAGAGTATTCTCTCTTCTTAAAATACTTTCTTTCTCTTGTCCACTTGAGTTGGTGTCATCCATTAAATCTCAGCCAAGCTGTCACTTCACCAAGCCTCCCCTGAATCCACACCCTTGTCACACTCATTACACTAAGTCCCCTTGTCAGGTGCTTGCCTAGCACCTACTTCTCTTTTCCATATAGTCAGCACATAATTACATAGGAGCTGTTTTACTAGCTTGAGCTAAAAATGCAGTGGCATCTCTTTTAATTTTCCAAGTAATGCTCACGCACACACCTGCCCATCTTAGCAAGAAGTCCAGTGTCTCCCTCTTACAGCATGTAATTCCCCACCTCCCGCAAACTGCCAGGAAACCTCCTTACCCCACAGGGCCAGTGCTGCTTCCAAGAAGGCCGCTGGGGCGCTAGTTTTAAGCTGCTGCTGTTTCTATTCCTGCCGAGCAACATCCCTGTTCCCTCCAGGTGTCTCCATCACCATACAAAGGCACCCTTGCCAGTCCAGATCCCCACACAGACCAGAGTGATGGAAGATGACAGCTCTCCTGGCTCCTCTCACATGTTCTGGCATTGCTCCCAAAGCAGAACCCTCAAGGGCTGATAAGAGAGGGCGGCCGTCCTGCCTCGGCCACAGCTGTGCCCCGCCAGCCTCTTCTGTTCTCTGCCTTCATGTTGAGCCTGGGACACCAGTCCTGACTTCCTTCTCCTGTGTCATGGCTGTTCTGAACTTCTCAGTCTATTGGAGAGAGTCAGTTCTAGTCCATTTCTGTCCAGAAAGCTCCTCAGCTCCTAAAAAGATTTACCCTCCTATGCCTCAGTGACCATCTATACACCAAAGTGTACCGGGAGGACAGCTATTGTCAGTGCATAAAAGGTTCTGTTTACCATCTCCCACTAAGAGGAGCCATTCAAGAAAGCAGGGCTCCAGGGTAAGACTGACATTATTGCAAAAATAATGTCAAGCTCTGTTTCATCTGCCGGTCTTTAAGTTTCATGAATACAGGGACTGTTTCTCTTATTTGCCAATATATGCCCAGTGTCTAAAACATTACCTGGCAAACATAAATGTTCAAGAAAATTTTAAACATTAAGCCCACTATGTGCAGGTACATATGCTAACCTGCTTTGTACAATATACTAGCCACATGTGGTTTTAAAATTTAAATTAAATAAAAATTCAATTCCTTGGTGACATTTTAAGTGCCTACATACTGTAAGGGCTCAGTAGCCACATGAGTCTCGTGGCTACTGTATCAGAAAGATATACAAGGCATACAATTATTTCCATCTTTGCAGAAGGTTCTATTGGACAGCATTGTGCTAGACCCTTTGCAATTAATTTCAGAAAAAGTGCTTGAAGCAAGAGGTAGTGTCTACTTTGTAAAGGAAGAAACTGACAGAAAATATTTCTAAAGTTATATAGCTGGGGCTTGAACACAGGCCTGACTTCAACACTTGTGGCCCTTCTGTTGCAAAAGTGCTTAATAAAAATGGGCTCCATCTGAATATATTTTACATTATCTTTGGGCAATAGAAAGAAAGTCTCAACCCAAACTCATTGAGTGACTTGTTCATTAACTTGCTGGGTCCATAGCAAAGCCAAGAAGAGAATACAGTAGGAATTATGAGCTATAGAGACCAGGTCTCTAGAACAGATCTCTAGATCTCTATTTCTCAAACTCTCTATGGTGAAGAACCAGTTTTGGTTTTCTCAAACTTCTGATATGTTAAAATTGATACTTTTATAATATGTACATACTGAAAAATTACTAAAGAAATGAAACAGAAAGAACAAAGACATAAAACAACAAGCCCAATTTTCACTGGGTTCAATAAATATAAGACATTTGAATAAGTATGATCCGAAAAAATATAACATAGTAAAATAATTACTATAAAGTTTTCTAAATGCTTACATTCTACTTCTGTTCGTATCTTGCTGTGGACTGACAACAAACAGTTCACATACCAGCACCAGCCTATAGACCACACTTTCGGTGGCACTGTCCTAAAAGATTGATCAAGGACTTTATAGGATCTAAACCAAAGGCCAAACATGCTGGTTTATGATGTATAAGAACCACAGAGAATGGCAGCACTGGCCTTGGGCATTAGAGAGGCCTTCACTGAAACTCCAACATCCCAGGGCAATATCTGTGTGTTAATCATTGGGCTCCTTTCAAATATAAAGCCTCTTGGAGGAGACTTGAATGCTGAATTAGAGGCCCAATATGGTCATAAGGGAGTTACTAAAAATCTGGTGTACAGAGCAAAAGTGGAATGAAGGATGGAGTGAATTTAGGGACCTAGGCAACTGCAGGAGATGGACATCAAGCCCTGCAAGAAAATAAAAGTGAGAGGGAATGTGAGATCAGGGACTGAGAAAGATGAAACCAGGGAACTGGTGGTGAGCAGCATCCCATTATGTGAAATTTTGCTTCTGCCAGCTGAGTTGCTTTGAACCAGTATCGGTCATTTACACCTTAGTGCAAATTAATTGATCAGAACTTTTGCTCTGTGTGGGGGTGAGAGAAGAAAGTGGCAGTAAATACTGAAGCAGAAGAGGGAGAGAATTCTGGAGCCACACATTTCCTGGACTGAATCCCGAATTAGCAGTCCCTCAGCCTCTGAGTGTCTGGGGGTCAGGGACAGACAAAGGAATGGGAATGGGGGCCTTCTTTGTTCACAATCTTGCCTAAGGGTATGGTTTTACATTATGCATTATTCAGGCTGAGGTCTCAAGCCATGGTAGACATTTAGACTTCCATATATGTGGATTTATTTGGATTTACTTTTTAAAATAATTTTTTATTTTTCAATTACAGTTGACATACAATATTATATTAGTTCCAGGCATACAACCCAGTGATTAGACACTTATATTACTTATGAAGTGATTACTCTGATAAATCTAGTACTCATCTGACACCATATACAGTTATTACAATATTATTGACGCTATTCCCCATGCTGTACTTTACATCCCCATGATTACACAGTAACAACCAATTTGTACTTCCTAACCCCTTCACCTTTTTCACCCATTCCCCCAACACCTCTACCATTTAGCAACCGTCAAATGTTCTCTGTGTATATGAGTCTGTTTCTGGTCTGCTTATTTATTTATTTATTTATTTAGATTCCACATATAAATGAAATTATATGGCATTTGTCTTCCTCTCCCTGATTTATGTCACTCAGCATAATATCCTCTAGGTCTATCCATGTTGTTGGAAATGGCACAATTTCTTTTTTTTTTTTTTTTTATGGCTGAGTCATATTCTATTGTTTATATGCACAACTCCTTTATCCGTTTATCTGTAGATGGACACTTAGGTTGCTTCCATATCTTGGCTATTGTAAATAATACTGCAATGAACATATGGATGCACATATGTCTTTTTGATTTGGTGTTTCGGGATTCTTTGGATAAATACCCAGAAGTGGAATTGCTGTCTTTTTTTGTCTTGTTATAGGCTTTGTTTTAAAATCTTTTTTGTCTGGTATAAATATTGCTACCCCAGTTTTTCTTTTTCTTTTCTATTTCCATGAAATATCTTTTTCCATCCCTTACTTTCAGTCTATGTGTCTTTTTGAAACTGGACACAATGGGTTCAGGCTGCCTGTGAAAACAACCCTAGAAAACCCTAACAGGGTCTGTGTTTGGCTTGTACATAAGATATGGCAGCACATATGCACAAAATATGACTCAAAGCCAGCTGAGCCTCTCCTGGGCACCTCTAAGCCCAGCACAAGTAGTATCCATCTGCAGATTGCTCTGTAGCTCATGTCAGGTGGCCCTGGGAAGGGCACAGGTGGCAGCTGACCTTGGTCTGCACCTCCTAGGATGCCCCAGAGCCAGCACACCTGATGGGCAGCTTCAGACCATGCCCAAGCACTTCCACAAATGACATGTTCAAGGGGCAGACTCAGCCTGCACAAGAGCCCTGCTGAAGTAACCCCTGCTCTGTGGGGTGGGCCCCTGCACAGTAGATCCTCCACAATGGTCACAGCCAGTTCTCATAGCCAACTGGCCTGGTATAAATCCCTCCCATTGATGTGCCAACAGCAGTCAAGGCTCAATTACAACAGGAGGATGCACACAGCCTACACAGGGCGTGCTCCTGGAGTTCCCTGCTAGGGTATTCAGGGAGGCTGTGCCACTGGGCCCCATAGGACACCTACTATATAAGGCCACTCTACCAAGACTAGGAGACGCAGCAGCTCTACTTAATACATAGAAACAAACACAGGGAGGCAGCCAAGATGAGCAGACAAAGAAACATGTCCCAGTGAAAGAGCAGGACAAAACTCCAGAAAAAGAGTTAACCAAAATGGATACAATCTACTAGATGCAGAGTTCAAAACGCTGGTTATAAGATGCTCAAAGATCTTAGGGAAAGAGTAGATGAACTTAGTGAGAACGTCAGCAGAGAGGTGGGAAACATAAAAGTGGAGATAGAAAAAAACAAACACGGTCAGAAATGAAGAATACACTAACTGAAATGAAGACTCATTTGCAGGGAATCAACAACAGAGGAGATAAAGCATAGGATCAATCAGCGATTTGGAAGATAAGGAAGCAGAAAACACCCGATCAGAACGGCAAAAAGGAAAAAGAATTTAAAAAATGAGTATAGTGTACGGAGCCTCTGGGATAACTTCAAGCACACCAACACTCACATCTTTCTCTGGAAAGAGAAGCGAGAGAGCAAGGAATTGAAGCCTATTTGAAAAAAATGACAGAAAACTTTCCTAACCTGGAGAAGGAAATAGATATACAAGTCCAGGGAGTGCAGAGAGTCCCAAATAAGATGAACCCAAAGAGGCCCCCACCAAGACACATCGCAATTAAAAGGCCAAAGGTTAAAGACAAAGAGAGATTCCTAAAAGCAGCAAGAGAAAAGCAGTTAGCAGTGCCAGGACTGGGGCTGCTTCGTGAGAGGTAGAGGGCATGCCAAGGCCAGCCCCTGCTTGTTTGAGAGATTTTAGGAAAGTCCAAAGCATGAGCCAAGACAGGCCATTTGTAAGGAAAAGCTACTATAAATGGCTTGGGTAAGCCTGCAAGTTTGAGGAGCTGGCCTCTCAGGGAATCACCAGGGCAGGGTGAACAGTGAGCCAGGTTGAAGGAGACTCACATATGGTGCCCACCTGCCAGCTCTGTGGAGGGAGAGCTCAGCAAAGGAACAATGACCTCTGCCAGTATTTCTGCCTGGGAGAAAGCTGTCCCTCTAGCTCTTGACCTGACACCAGATGTTTCAGTTCCTCCCAGTACGTTCTTGACATGCCTTTCCAGCTGCTGCCTCAGCACGGGAGCTCAGAGGGAGGGAGTCCAGTAAGTACATGTGCAGGCCCTGTAAGAGAAACTGCCTGCGACTCCAGCAGCCCTTGGTCTCCCCCAGCCTCAATCCACACTGGCTTTCACAGCCAAGTTATGGGGACTTCTCTTCCTGACACTGGAACCCTGGGTTGAGGAGCCTGAGGCTGGGACCCCTCGCTCTCAAGGGGGGACCTCTGCAGCCAAGGTATTCCTCCCAATTTATATCCCCCCTCACGGGTGTGGGACCAGCTCATTCAGAGTCTCTGGCCCTCCTACCAGTTTCAATGTGGCTTCTTCTTTATATCCTTAGTTATAGGACTTCTGTTCAGTTAGATTTCAGGTGGTTTTCAATGATGGTTTTCCTGTAGTTTAGTTGTAATTTTGATGTGGCTTTGGGAGGAGGTGAGTACCGCATTTACCTATGTTGCCATCTTGACCGCTGGTCTGTTTTTGGATTTGCTTTTTGCTCTGCCACCTTTTAGCTATAAACAGAACAATTTCCTCATTAATTTTATTCCCTTACTGGGATTTTTCTTTTTCAGACACAACAATAAGATATGTCACCACAAACAGGAGGGAAGTGAACAGAGTTTTGAATAGTCATGATTTTTCTTGTTCACTTCTTTTTCTCTCCCAGCTTAAATTAAGAAAGAGCCACTGTTCTATTAATGCAAAAAGGATAACTGAATAGTTTAGGCCTGTACAGAGTCTTCCTGTTCAGTGGCTAGTTGTTCCTACAACCTTGCATTGTTCCATATCTTACTTGGAGAGCAAAGATGGTATCTTCTGTACAGCTACAGAACAGTTGTGTAGCCTTTGGTCTGTCTATAAGGCTAAGTGCTCCTGTGGAACACTGCACAGGGCATATGAGGCCACATAATTAGAAACGGTTAAAACTTAACATCAAAGGGGAGATGTTCAGCTGCATGCAATCAGTAGCTGTTGTTTTTGCAACAATTGTTAAGTGTTTGGTGAGGGTTTGTGGGTCAAGGATAATGCTGGGGGAATAGAAGTCTTTTCATGAGGTTGACAGGCTTGGAGCTGGAATTTGTAGAAGGGAAAGGATGTGATCTGGAGGTCAGGAGAAGTTAGGTTGCTGAAATCATTCATGCTGGTTGGAGGAAAAGCTCAGACCCTGGCAAAGCAGTGTGCTGGGGACTGACAGGCCTGGGTCATGTTGTAAAATGGGTATTTTTAGCTTTCTTGGGAAAGTTGCCTGTCCTTTTGTAACCTAAAAATCACATGTTGTGACATATGAGTTCATGAGTTCACCAAAATGGTGATGGGCAAATCATAGGAATTTCTAAGTAATTTTGTATCAGCTACTCAGAATATTCATACTATTCATTTTAGAATTCTACTGAATATATCCCCAAAATTCCAGAGGCACCGATTGTGAAAACAACCCTAGAAAACCCTAACAGGGTCTATGTTTGGCTTGTACATAAGATATGGCAGAGCATATGCACAACATGTGACTCAGAGTGGTGAAGTTAGCCCCTACACCCTCTCTATCTCTCACCACTTCCCTGAAAGCCGCCTGTGAAAATATATCCTGTGACTGTATCCTCTCCCCTCTGCACAGAATCAAGGAAACAAGTGCAGCATAGGCCTGGACTTGAGGTTCAGTGACACTGAACTTCTCTGAATCAGCAATAAGATTTTCTTGACTCAGAGAAGTTTCAACACTGGCAGTTTTGATTGAAACATTGATTTGCTGAGAAGCAAAAAATCCTCCATTCCTGTAAGTTGATCTGCTTGACCTACAGTGAGTTTCCATGGGAGAGGCCCCAGTGTTTGAGTTTCACGAGCTTGACATCTTCGTATAAGTGACTCCTTCAGCTGCTCAGCATAAGGAAGAAATAGTGAAAGGCTTGAGAGCAGAGGTGGTAAACTCAGATGCCCACCAGGGCCAGGCAGGGATATTGAACACCCTGGAGTTAGCAAAAGCAGGGAACAGTTAACCATCCCTAGGCCTGAAGGGGAAAAGGAAAGGTGAAGTTACCAGAACCCTGGCTTGGAGTAAGGACAGCAAGAGGAGAGGGACACCCACAAGGAGCTATGGCCTTGAACAAAGGGATAAAGTCAACCTGCAGCCTGTCTGGGAGGTTGCTGAGGAATATGTACCCCAACCTCACTCTCCTACCCACTGCAGTCTCCTTTCCCTCCTAGGCTGAGGGGAAGTGGGATGGCAGCCAGGGGGAAGAAAGCCCAGTGACACAGTCCACAATGTCATCCTCCTGAGTCTCTAGGAACAAACAGAATAGCAGGCACAGCGGGGAACTAGAAAAGATTCTGACTAGGGAAGCCCCATGAGCTGTGCTCCCGTTGCGCTGAGCTCTCTGCAGCCCAGAGAGGGAGGGAAGAGGGCTCCTGCATTAGGCCTGGAGAGAGGCTGAAGACTTGGACTAATGGTAGAGGGTTAGAAGGAAGGATTGTGAACCCTGCTGCCTCCAGATAGATGAGTTTTTTTTCCTAAAGTAGTTTCTCGCTCCAATCTGTGTTTGAGAATGTCTATATTTCCTAATCAGAAAAGTGATTCTCTTATTTGTGAACTTTCCTCCTTAGATTCACCGTGTGGTCTCCCGAGCTGGGGTGACTTGATGAGACATCCTCAAGAAGCCTCTGGACTCTGATTGAGAATCCCTTGGCCCACAGAGCTTCTGTTTATTTTTCAGATGCCCGTGTATGACCCAGCACTTTAATCTGGAGACTGCACCGCAGCTCCTGGCCACTGTGTGCGTAAAGGAAGGCAAGCAGGCCACCCCTTCACGACCCAGCACTCACCTCTGCAGCCTGTGACTGAGCAAGCACTTTTGCACTTTAGAAAATGGCCACATTGCACCTTGGACCCTACCGAGTGTCCTGAGGCTCCTTCTTGCTATCAGGCTGAAAATAGAGGGGGTTATTTTTCCATAAGTTTCCAAAGTAATTTCCAGAGCAGAGACGAATGGGAATTTATAGTCAATAGAGTTATTCCCATCTATAGGAAAAGCCTATTGAAACTATTAGCTCAGAGACGGGGCTTTCTACAAAGTGAAGCCGTAATTGGTGTGTTTTATGTCTTAATGGAATCTTTGAAAGTATTTGTGTTCTCCTAATTAAAAGGAAGCATTTAAGATTTATTCTCTCTTTTTTTTTTTGTTAAATATATCTTTATTGATTTCAGAGAGAGGAAAGGAGAGGGAGAGAGAGAGATAGAAACATCAATGATGAGAGAGTCATTGATCGAGCCCGCAACCCGAGCATGTGCCCTGACCGGGAATCGAACCCTGATGGCCTGGATCCTAGGTCGACACTCAACCGCTGAGCCACGCCCGGCCGGGCAACAGGAAGCATTTAAGTACATAGAGTGGCCAACGACAAATCGTGGAGAAGAGCCACTGAGTATTTTTGTGAGATCTAAATCACAAAGCATTTATTTTACCTGTAATGACACCGTGTTGAATGGTAGTTTTGTTGTTTTAACTACATCTTTCCGTCCAAGAATTCTGTTGTTTTTTAACCTTAGAAACTAATGATATAACATATAAAAAATTTGTCATGTTAATATGCTATGTCTGCAAAGATTTCATTCAGGTAAGTGACCATAATGGTCAAAGCCCCAAACTAAGGCTGTTTGCTGACCCCGTTTGGCTTTAACCCTTTCAGAGGTTCAGTTTCTGTGTCTGGGGTATGCTGACACCCACTAGTCAAGGCTTTGATTGTTGTCACTGTAGAAATCCTGTGGGATCCCATCAGGCGTATGGCAAGGGGGAGGGTAACTGGGCACACCGACAACAGTTTCATTGTGTTAAATTCGATCTCCATGCCGGGGCCATGAAGCTCAGAGCACTGGCTGACCCATGAACTACCCAAATGTGTATCTTAGCAAGTATAACAGGGTCTTAGGTCAGAGGGACTAAAAGCAAGCTCTTGAACTGGTGCTCAGACTAGGGAGAACTTGGAATTAATGGGAATGAGGGCATGTGAAAGTGAGTAACAGACAAATCATATAACACCTCAATTCCTCCATTCCCTGTCTCTACAAATCAAAGAATGCCTTTGAAGAATAAAGCTCAATTGTTTATTTATCAAAGTGTTCCAGATATTCCAGTTTTGGCAAAGTGACCATCCAGGGCCCATCCAAGTCAGTAAGTTTCATATTCTATCAGGCCAGTTGGCCCCCATAGGTTTGAAAGCCTTTCGCTTGGATGCCCTCTTCAGAAGGGTGGGGTCCAGGATGGTTTCCCAGGTCTGTGTTGGTGTGGGGTCCCTGCTGGAGGAGCAGCACTTCCTAATGCTGTGGAGATCAGGGCAGGCAGACAAGGTCTTCTCCCCGGGGAAGCAGGCCCACCTCTTCTGAATCCCCATGTGCTCCCAGATATGTGGTCAGCATGAGAAATCCTTGGGGGGCGGGGGAGGTTTAACTTAGGAACCCAGTGGCATAATGGTTTCTGTCTAAATACCACCGTCTTTGGTCCTAGATTGGGGCTATTCTCTAGAATACCAAATAGTGAGAGGGATCCCCAGCTCTAGTATCCCCAAATTCAGGCTCCTTCACAGAAGAGGACAGATTATAGGCAGTGTGAGAAATGCTCCGTGCAACAGCATGCTGTCATAATGTCGAGCATTTATCAAGTACTTACTACATGCCTGATATTATTTAGCATTTTACGTGTATTTATTGGGATAAGTTCTCTCAAAACCCTCTGCAAAAGGCACTGTTTATGTCTCTATTTTAAAGATAAAAAGACTGAGGCACGGAGGGGTTAAGAAATGTGGTTAAGGCTGCCTGTTTAGTTTGGAAGGTATAGAGCTAAGAGTATAAAGCCATATTCATTATATCCCGTAATGTGCCCTGATTTCCTACCAGGTGGATCTCTACCGATTGCACATATCTTGTGGCCTCTTTTGCTGGTCAAAGATTAATTTCACTCTTACTCTACCCGGAGAGGCACTATAGGAGGCTGGGTGGAGTGTAGACTCTGTCTTCAGAGATTCCAACCCCAGCTGAACTATGTATGAGTTATACAGCTTTGAATATATCAGTTGATGTCTCTAAGTATCAGATTCCTTATAAAAAAACACACAAATGAATAAGGAAGGTATTTAGCACCTTCCTTTATCAAGCACTTTCTGTGTATGTGTGGCAGACAGTAAATACTGATAAATATCAAGTACCATTGGTAATCCCCCTATGTACCGGCCCCTTTGCCCTTGCTAAATGGACAGTGGACGGACACTGTCAGAGCTGCAGGATTACTGCTAAATCCTACTCCTAAGGGATTTCCAAGGAATTTCCAGCCAAGGTATATCAGCATGGGTTTCACGTCCGGTACAGGCTCTCTGCCACCCAGAACACATCCTTCCTGAAACCTCATTTCTCCCCTGGCAAAATTCTATCCATCCTTCAGATGTCAGTCGTGCCAGAGGATATTTTCTGGTTTTCTCCAACTGAGTATGAGCTCTTATCTCGGACACAGCTACTTCTTTGTTCCTCTCTAAAGCAGTTATCTTTCTCAGTTTTGAATCATGAGGATTTAAGCCCTTTATTGTTCCCCCTTGGAGTGTAAATTCCTGGAGGGCAGGAAGATTGTGGGATTTTGTCATTTCTGGAGCCTCTTGTATGTGATGGATACCTCATGCATGATTGGCTATGAGACTCAATATAATACTGAGGAGAATAGCTACACTTGACATTCTTACTTTTTATGACCTTAATATGATTGGCTAAAAAGAATATTAATGGTCATCTTTAAAACAAATGAGCAAGATGAGTTTTAAGTCTTTTTTAGAAAAGTACCTTTTACAAAGGAAGCAAAAATAGCATTTGGGAGAATCTGAGGAATTGAGAAAAACCAAACAAACAAAAACCACCTATGATCTCATCATCCAAGCAAAAGTATTTTCGTTTTTGCTGTCAGCACTTGCTCTTTAGACATGTACGTACTTTCAGCTGTAGCTGTAACATGTAATTTTCTATCCTGTTTTCAAATTTGTCATTGTACCATAAGCTCACACCTATGTTGCTGACTGGTCTTCCTAATTATCATCTTAAATGGCTACAAGGGTCACAGATCCATGATGACGAGATGGAATTGGGCCCAAACTCTATCCCCTTGGCCACTCTACGCCTCTCCTTCCTTATCTGGGGGGCATGCTCCAAGATGCCCAGTGGATGCCTGAAACCGCAGATAGTGCCAATATATACTGTAGGCACAGTAAGAGATTAACAACAATAACTAATAATAAAATTGAACAATTATAACAATATAATCTAATAAAATTTATGTGAATGTGGTCTCTCTCTCTCAAAGTATCTTACTGTTCTCTACTCACCTTTTCACTTGAAGAAAGCATTTTACAACTTCTGTTTGGCATATCCTAATTTCCAGCATTACTGTGCGTATGCTTTGGGGCCATTACGAAGTAAAATAAGGGTTACTCAAACACAATCACTGCAACACCTTGGCAGTCAATCTGATAACCGAGATGGCTACTGAGTGACCATCTTCTGTCTCTTATGTATGGGAGGGAGCCTAGACAGCATGGATATGCTGGACAAAGGGATGGCCTCGAGGGTTGGGAAAGAGGGTCAGTGTGAGACTTTATCACAATGCTCTAAAGGGCTTACAGCTGAAAAAGTATGAAGTTTTAATATTTAAATTTCCCATTTAATATTTTTGTTCCATAGTTAATTGCAGGTAATTAAACCCGTGGAAAGCGAAACTGCAGATAAGTAGGAGTGCTGTAATCCCCCCTTTTGACCAGTGGACCACAGTGGCATTTGGGGTCCCTAAGGATTAGTATCATTTTAGAGTAGTGTTTAGGAATCTCTGAAAAGTCTGGGTATTTCCATTTCTCCCAATGCATAAACACCTTAGTAATTGGCTTCAAGTCCCTTTGGGGATGACTTGAAGAAAGTTCTATAGTAAATATTTGTGGCATTGTTGCAGCGTCCTTTCTCAAGGGGTCTCTTCTTCCTTTTCAACCAGAAGCTTCAGATATTCCTCCTGTGTTGAGCTTGAAATATTAGATTGCCCATGTCATATTGCCTGGAGCCATCATGAGGTTAATTAAGGTTACCACTATAGCTAACTTTCACACCATGTGCCAGACATGGCTCTAATCGCTTTACATGTATAATTTCATTTAAACTTCACAATTCAATGAAACAGAAATTATTACTGTCTCCATCTTACATATAAGCAAACTAAAACCTGGTGAAATTTGATAAATTGCTCATAGCAGAGTTACCCTTAAGATTCTGCAAGCAGGCCATGTGACAAGAAATCAGATCATATATCTGTAACACGGCCATATGGTGTTTTAAAATGATATATATGTTCAGTTTTCTCCAAAAGCCTGTGAGGTGACTGGAAGCAGGAACTGGGTTTTTATTTGTTTATGTGGTCCCAGCATCCATTACAAGGATTGGCACATAGAAGAGGCTTAACAAATATTGTGGAATTGAATTGAAGGCAAAGAGCATGAAGTCTAGGGAAAAGAGGTCAACATGAGAAAATGTGTTAGCGAATCCCAAGCCTGTCCCGTGGAGAGGGGTCCCTGGGCCATGCATTCCTGTCACCCATCAGATCTGTCCCTCCAGTGGCGCTGACTGCATCAAATTCACATAGCTTGATGACATCAGCCACTGAAATCATTCCAGCCATCACCCCCATGCCGCACCCCATATTGACTCTATGGTTACCAAGAACCTGATTATAATTTCACTTCTCATATAGCCTTTTCCCTGGGAATAGAATGTTCTGAAGCAAGTTCTGATCTGCACATTAATGGCATTTTTCTTCTTTAGTTGTAGCAACGTCTTTTAGGAGTTTGGTTAACACAATCCAGTTTTTTTCAGTCTAATTGTGAGTATACAGAATCAATTTTCTGAACTTTTTTTTTATTCCTCACCTGAGGATATTTTTTCCATTGTTTTTTCAGAGAGAGTGGAAGTGGGGGAGGGGGAGAGAGAGAGAGAAGCATTGATTGGTTGCCTCCTGCACGCCCCTGACCAGGGTCAGGGATAGAGCCTGCAACCGAGGTACATGCCCTTGGCCAGAATAGAACCTGGGACTCTTCAGGCCATGGGCCTATGCTATAACCACTGAGCCAAACTGGTCAGGGCAATTTTCTAAACTTTTAAGGTAAGACCTTGATGTTGCCAACAGGAAACTATTTTCTTATAAAGGTGCTTATGGTGGTTATCAGCTGCCTCCTACTACATCTTGTCTATAACTGTATACTCTCAATAGTAGGCTCCTTTTAGGAGAAGTAAACTCAAAGAGAGTAGCATGTTTTCTGCTTAGTGCTGCTTGTTCTATAAAAATAGAATTCCATGTTCAAAGAGAACAGCTGCAAAAAGTCCAGAGGAAGCAACTATGCCTGAAATTTTGAGTAGTACAGATGGAGGAGAAATATAATCAGGCTGCTAATCAAATCAAATAGCTTCCCAGCATCTTAGTTCTCCTTGCTTTAAAATTTAAAAAATGAAATGCTGAAATTACAGTTAATTTAAAATATAAATCAAACAAAATTTAAGTAGGTATTTTCAATCATTACATTGGCAAAGCTTTTAAATTACAACATATAATGTTCCAGAAGGTGTTGTTAACTTGGTAGACTCATAAATTATCAGTGGTCACATAAATCAGCACATACAATTATTTTGAAGGGTGATTTGTCTATAGATAAGAGGCCATATGATTTGTCATACCATTTGTTCAAGTAATTATACTTATGTATCTCTACTGTAAGGAAATAACCCAAAAATATAGAAAAAGCTAAAGGCATGGAATGGTCCATTGCAAATATAAGTAGATGGTTTTTTTAAAAAGCTTTGCCATAACAATGAATTAAAAAAGCAAGGTATAAAACTATATGACCTTAGATTACTTTTTTGAGGTCATTAAAAAAAGTAAACTCAGAAAAATATCCTTGGATATGTAGCAAGAACCATGTCAAGATTCATATTTTTACCCAAAAATACCATTCCAAGGATTTTTCTAAAGGAAATTTATAGACTAAAGTGAAACATGTATTATATGAAAAATAATATATTAATTGCAGTATTATCTAGATGGCCCTAAACTGGAAATAACCTGTCAAACAAAATGAAGGCGAGTTAGTCTTAGTAATTTGAATTTGCATGACACTATAGCCATACAAGTGACGGTTGGGAAGATTATATAGAAATAAGAAATAATTGCTACGATATAATTTTAAGTGAAAAAAAAGTTTCTATATACTGAGCATTTACTCTGAGCTTATCACTGTGTCACTCAATTTACACACATTATCTCTTTTCATGCTCACAGAACCCAACATGTAGGGATGAAATTGTACAGATGAGAAAATTGAGACAAAATTGCTTAGTAATTTTCTCAAGTCTACACAGTAGAGCCAGGATTCAAACCTAACTAATATCAAAGCCATTTCTCTATATCCAACATGCTATAAAAGCCCTAGACCCCCGAGGATAATAAACAAAGGTCAGGGAGGGAGGGAGAGAGGGAGAGGGGGAGGGAGAGGGGGAGGGAGAGGGGGAGGGGGTGGGGGATGGGGAGGGAGAGGGACAGGAGGAAGGAGAGGGGGAGAGGGAGAGGAGGAGGGGGTGGGGGACGGGGAGGGAGAGGGACAGGAGGAGGGAGAGGGGGAGGGGGTGGGGGACTGGGAGGGAGAGGGGGAGAGGGAGAGGGGGAGAGAGAGGGGGGAGGGGGTGGGGGATGGGGAGGGAGAGGGACAGGAGGAGGGAGAGGGGGAGGTGGGAGAGGGGGAGGGGGAGGGGGAAAGGGAGAGGGAGAGAGGGAGGGAGAATCGGAGTGGGGCAATGATGTGGGTTGTCTTATAATAATTGTTTGCTTTCAATTGCAATGTTAAGTCCAAATAAATAAAAAGAAAAAAGAGAGAATGGACAAAAGGCTGGAAAGAAGTGTACTAAAATATTAATGACTTTGTTAAAGTGGTAGGGTTGTGTATAATTTCCCACTTTTTTTTCTATTTCATAAGATTTCTTGTAATTTATAGTACTTTTGCAAAATATTGTTTTAAGTGCTTGCTTTGGCAGCGCATATACTAAAATTGGAACAATACAGAGAAGATTAGCATGGCCCTTGTGCAAGGGTGATATGCAAATTCATGAGCCATGCCATATTAATAGTATATACGTGTGTGTGTGTGTGTGTGTGTGTGTGTTTTAAGTATTTGTCTTATGTGGTACATAGAAACTAGAGATCTGTAAAGCTTATTGACCAATGAAACACTGTGATGTATACTCCAGCATTGGTACTTCTGGCAATACAAGTGTTATTACAAATATGAATATGTCATTTCTTCAAAAAAGTTTGGGGATTACTTTCACAGAGTCCTTCATTTTTATTTTATTTTTTTTTTACACATTTGTAAAGAAAATCTAAAAGCTCATATTCCTTCCTTTTTTCCTTCATTTCCATTGCTTTCCCAACTGTAAAATTAGATTGGTACTAACAGTAACTGTCTGTTGATGTGATGAGATTATGAGGAACTTTTATTTTCTTTATAGGCTTTCTGTATGTGAAAGGTTTTAAATCACATTTAACATTTTAAATCTGAAAAATAATATTTACACTTAATGTGCTAAATTAAATTATCTTATTTAAGTTGCAAAGCTCCCTTCATATTTTGAAATATTAGAATTGTATTGTCTGTCTATTAAAAATCAGAAGTCACACAAATACCAAATATAGTGGTATTTTTGCCAAAATTTTTATATGTACAACCCATGTTTTTCCCCTTAGGTCAGTTTTGCCTGAGTTTTTAAGGGAATCTGAAGAGAAACTAAAAGATAAGCTTACTAAGTGAAAGTGTGAAAAAGCACTGGGGTTGCCAGCATCCTCCCTGCTTGATCAAGTGTCACACCGCGTCTGCACACAACGCATGACTGGTCTGTGACTGGGCATGTGACGCACATGTGATGGGATGGGCCACTCTGTCTTCTCAAGTAGTGCTCTGGGGAGTTGTCCTCAAGCACCGCCTTCTTGAAAGCAGAAAATTCAAGGGGAGGGAGAGAGAGGGGTCTTTCTAAAGCACAAAAACTACTTTGAGTGTTCTAACGGGAAGGGAAGGAACAGGGAGTGCTGGATGCTGGGAGGTGACATTTGAAAGCTGTTAGGTCAAATGTCAGTCTGACAGGCTCCAGCTATTATCCCCGAGAGGCAAAACAAGAAGCTGCGGCCCAGGCTGCCAGGGGCTCTGCTTTTCTGAGGGTCATCGTTGAGACAGGGAATTCATTGGACTATCCCGGCAGCACCCTATTTTTTTCAGGGCTGTTGTGGGGAAAAGTCCCCAGGATCTTTTGGAGCCTGTCTTGGGACTTTGAACCCCCGTTTAGCACTGCGTGAGGTATTTCAAGGGATACACAGTCTGTATTAGATCTGCTCCAGGTGGAGGAATTCATAGGGAGCTAGGGAAATACATCACACACAGGAAAAGTTGCATGAAAACAAGGCCACACACAATTAAGTGCCTGATGAGCGGAAACAGAACCTAAGACTCAAAGGAATTCAGAATGGGTGGGAGGGCCCCACCTGGGAGGGGAAGCACAAGGGAGCAGGGAGGGAATGAGCAATGCCCTGGACCTGGGAGATTTTCAGTGATGGGTAGAGAGTAGATAAGTAATGGGGGCAGGGCTGATATTCAAAAACATCACCAACCTGCCCGGCAGTGGCAGTGGCCCATTGGAATGGACACTAATCCAAATGCTGGGGAATCGTCCTGGAAACTCTGGCTGAGCCTGGAGTTACTCCTGGGTTGTTAGATTGTGGGAATATCAGGGAGCCCTGGAGGAGGGACAAGTCTCAGGAGATGGCCGGGGTGGTAAAGTACTCAGGGTGCTTGGGGCAGTGGTTATTTTCTATCCAGTTCTATTCACCACAATGATGCAGCCATGCCAGTGAGTATCTGCTGAGAATCAGCCTTGGATGAGGTCAATGGTAGAACCAGAACACTTAAAACATGCTTTTGCCTGTGGTATTTCATTCGATCTACCTACCTGTCAGTCTATCTATTTGTCTAACTCAGGAGTGGGGAACCTCTTTTCTGCCAAGGGCCATTTGGACATTGATAACATTATTCTCGGGCCATGCAAAATTATCAACTTAAAAATTAACTATGAAAAAAGCTCCTAGATTTATTGAATTTCGAGTCCTGCCTGCAGTTGCCTTGGCAGGGCCACACCAAATGATTGCTGGGGCCATATATGGATGTTCCTCACCCCGGGTCTAACTGGTCATCTCTCTGTCTGTTTCTCTGTGTATATTTGTCTGTCTGTTTTTCTGTGTGCCCATTCATGAGAGAATGAAAACACAGTAAAGGTACAGAAGTGAGAATGAAGGCGGCCTTCCTTCATCTTTCATTCAGTTATTCAGTCATTCCTCTAACAAACTCAGTGTCCCTGGGAATTGAGGGGCCTGCCCAGGGTTGGAATTGTCACAAGAGAACTAGGCATCCTGCAACAAGCCCTGATGTGTATTCAGGTCTGAAACTGAAAATGGCAACAGATGGAAACAAGAGAACTACAATCTGAGTATGAATCTATTCCAGGGGTCTAATCTATGCTAATTAGGCCCAACTGGAGGCAAGGGTAGATCAGAAACCCAGATTCAGTGTTGAGTCAGGAACTGATGGGCTAATAGACATTGCAAATAGTAGTAAAAGAAGCAAGTCAGGCCTAAATCACTTACACTGAGCATTAGTAACAAATCATTATCATCATCATTTAGATTTCTGTGGCAAGTTAAAATTTGCAAAGCATTTTCAAATGTCTTATACTAGTTGAGTCTTACTAACAGCTGGGAAAGGGAGTAGGGCAAACATTGTCATTTTATAGATAAGGAAATGGGTTAAAGAAGTTAAGTAACTTGCCCCAGATCTTTTTCAGTAGTATTACCAGTTGGGTAGCTTAGAGAGATAGCATAGGCACGTAATATCTTGATTTTTATCATAGCACATCACAAAGGGTTGCATTTACACACATGTGAAGAAGTGAATATAGCTGGGAAAAGAGGCCAAGCTGACAAAGCAACTATTAAAAAGTTGTCTTGTTTCTGTTTACCTCTCTCTGACTGGTGACTGGGATGAAGACATAGCAGATTAGCTTATACTATATGAAGATTAATAAAGCAGGGACAATATTCAGTTAGATATGTGAGAGCTTTCTAATTTAAGACCCCAGGTTGAGTCTCTAGCTCAAAACAAAGAAAGTAGAAAATAAAATCTTGCTTTTGATTCACACCCCTAAGACGGAAGAAGCTTGTGTTAGGAGTTAATAGGAAAAGGGAGCTTAATATAAAGTAATATGAGTAATGTCATACTCATGACCTGCAAATGTTCCACAACTACAAATGCAGGTTGAATTGAAATTTAATTGATGAAGAGCTAAGGATAACTTTAGTACCACTGATAGTAGGATACTGTTCAGAACTGGGAACAAATAGTCTTGCTGTGCCTACTATGTCTAGACCAGCCTGTATGTAGAGTACTTTGTTCTATTCTGAGCCTCACTTGCCAACTGGAACATTGATCAATGGGAATAGATCTGGGGGAAGCACCCAAGATGCTGATGGGACTGGAAACCACCACAGACTAGGAATACCTGAAGGAGCTGGGTGTATCTCACCTAGAGAAGAACTATTAAGGCAAGACTTGAAAGCCAAGCTCAATGGGTACACTTACACTGACGTACAGATTTGTCCAAAAGCTGGAAAGAACTCACTAACAGCTAGAGCTATTCATCAAAGGCTAATCTCCTGGTTGCTGGAAATACAGGGTAGGCAAAAGTAGGCTAAATTACCAGCCACCATTACCTAAAAGATAAATCATAAGTAAGGATACAAAATAATAACAATAATAATAATAATGAGGGCAAATAATACAAATATATAACACAATAATTAATAAGTAATAATGCAAAACTAAACTCTGCGTTTCTCATATTCAGAACTGTAAACCTACGTTTGCCCAGCCCTGTACATACGGGCATGCAACTGCCATTTTTCAGGGTACTCTAGAAGGTATTCTTCCGTTAGGAGGTGAACCTTTAAGGCCTCCTTCTTACCCTAAGATTCTATGATTTTTTAAACTAGTCACTTTACTTCTTTTGAGGAGGGGCTGGGGTTGGAATGAAATGGCTCTTGAATTCCCTTGCAGCTCAACCCTTCTACGAAGTACCTGGTCCTAAGGTGCAGCCTCACTCACGTCTCACAGCAACACCAGAGCCAGGAATCTTTCATCTCCAACTTGGCTCCCAATAGCTTATCCTCAGGTGAACTTTTCTCTACCAACTGAAACAAGCCCTTAAGATCTTCTAGTCAATATATCATCAATGAGCCCGGTTTCTAAACCTCATTGGTATGGTTCCTTGAGACCTATTGACATTCAACTTGCCACATTCCTTTCTCAAAATTATTTTTTCCCCTAAACTCTGTTTTTAAACTCAACCAGGGTTGCCTTTTACCTGGTGGCTAATGTCAGGATTACAGAAGGGCTGATGTGAAGTTCTGGGTTTGGTTTTGAGGCAGTAACTAGAGATTATATTGCCTCAAAAACTCGCCTCCGGGCAGGATCACTAAGTGACTGCGCCTGGGTGTGTTAAGAGGGACGCTGGGAAATGCCTACCCTTCCCCGACACACACCGCCCCCATTTCTTCATCCTTCTGCCTGAACACTCCCCTTTAGAGAAAATTTCATTCAGGACTCAAAGCCGTTTTAGACTTTAAGCTCTTTAGGGGCCATTTGTTTATTAGTTCAACCAGAGCAATATACTACGCCTTGGGAGGAAGGACCATTTTTTAGGGATGTAAGGTCCAGGGGTATCTTTGGGAGCACAGTCACGGGAAAACCAAACTGTTTCCCTTTTTCATTTGTTTTGCCACTGATTTAGTGCTAAGCACTGTCCTAGCCGCTAGGGATACAGTGGTAGCAAAACATCATCCCTGTCCTCAAGTGAACTGAGATGATGGGATCTTTCTCTCTAACCTTTTACATTGATGACACTCCATGTAGCAAGACATCACAAGATGACTAAATTGGGGAAAGCAGCTGGGGCATGTGTGGGGTGGGGGAGCCCAGGGCAGGGCCTTTACCCTGGTGGTAATAGCAACTCCTTTAGTCACTAAGGGGAGTGGCCAGAACCTGCTGATTTCATCAGTGGGGGGGAGGGGGGGACCAAACCAAGGGAGGGAAAAGTGATCATATAGGGACTAGAACTGAACCTTTCATCCAAAAACCCATTTTTGCTGTAGGGTTTATGTTTTCTGGCAGTGATTTACAGAACTAAGTAGGAGTCACCCTGGGCAATATTGGTGAGGGTGAAGAGCTAAAATGCCCTCAGAGCTTTTTTTGGAGCCTCAGACAGCAGAAGGCAGAAAAAAGAAGCAGCATGTTGTGGTGGTTCTCAGACTTCTTACCCCAAAACACTGAAGGATAATTTAACACTCTCCATCAGTAACAACTTCTAATTTCTGCACATATTCAAAACAATTCAGGGCACATGGCAGAATATCACGGAGAAGCAGGGCATGGGGAATAATTTCATAACTTCCTAGTTGAGCCTATATTTTTAGGCTTATGGGTATGGGCCTGACTTGAAGACACTAATCTGTCTCAGCAGATTGTTTCAGGGGGAAAAAAACTAATAGTTTTTTTTTAAACCACATAAATATAAAACCAAGATTCTAATCTGAAATGGGAAGGTTGAGACCATTCATTTATTTATTTGTTCATTGAACAAATAGTTATTGAGCACCTGCTACATTCACACAAGGCACTGTACATAAAAGGCACTGATTATGTAAAATGGTTGTGTTTGCTGTGAGTAGAATTGCAACCTTGAGACTGGGTTTCCTTGGGGTCACAGTCAATGGACTCTTGTCTGTAGGAAAATTGATTCTTCCCACGTGGCAGCAGGATAGGGACTGAGGGGAGATACCCTTCCTATGAGGTCAGAGTAGGAGAAGCTTCGGAGGACTCAGTTTGATATTCTTCTTTTCTGGGTTGCTATTTCTTTGTGTCATTCCCACATCTCCTTCAGTGAAACTGGGTTAAATGTGACAGTCTGTTCTCTGTTTCGAGGAATTATAAAATGCACTGCCACTGGGGCCCCAAGCGGTTGCCTGGAGTAAGCATTCCTTAGGAATTCCCAGAAATCCTTGGGGAGAAGTGGAATTGACTTCCTTGTAGTCATGTGATGGGATTAGGCTGAGAGTTATTTGGATTATTTGGATATTAATCAGAAGTATGACCCTTTGAAGGTTGGACACCTCTGTTACACATTTGTCCTTGCGGGGGACTTGAATGATCCTCACAGAGGGACTGGGCACACTCCCATGATACCAATCACTGGGCATACGGGGACACGCTAGGGCAGCTCCCTCTCCACTAACGTGAATAATATTAAAAATGCAAGTTACTTCACATGATGGGGTAAAAATATCCTGATCCAGCTGTCTTGAACGGATCACAGGTTGCCAATCCAAGGTTATTTCCTTTGATTCCTGGCTTTTCCTTCTTTACCTACCATCCATGTTTCCCCCAAGCTCTGGCCCAGTTGTTCAAGTGAAACCAAAGAAGAATGTAACACATACGGAAATCTGCTAAGCTACACTCACTGTGTAGGCAGTTCTGCATAAATTCTTTCATTTAATCTCTTACAACAACTTGGTGAGATAGGTAGGATTATCTCCAGTTTTCTGATGACACATGGAAGCTGAGAGTCCTATGTCCAAAGTAATGCAACCAGAAAGTAGGTAGAGTCCTGGGGTCCTAACACTTTACACAAATCTCAAAGAAAAATGTATTTTAGGATTAGTCTAAGCAAAACGTAAGTAATTATAAATAATTGCCTATCAGTTGTAATTGCCAACTTCCAGTTGTAACTGAAACCAGAGCTGCAGGGGACTCAGGTGCAGACACTTCCTCTTCACCTTGAAAACTGCCACAAAGAAAAAGAAGTGAAAGGCAGTTGAAGGCAGATCATGGCAAAATCGACAGCTTTCTCAGGTGATAGGAGTAAAGGAGCCATATCTACCTGTCTTGAGGAATCAAACAGTTGCCTAGAGGTTAATAGAAATCTGTGGTTTCAAACCCAAGTTGTTTTGTACGTCTTGCCCAACAGTTTATACTTAAAATATATAACCCCCACTCATGCAAAATCATGGTTACATATAAAGGCATATCTGTGGTCCGCAGTTTGGTCATCCACGACCCTCTTACGGAGGACTGGCCAAGGAGGCCCTTGCAGACCAGTAGCAGTTTGAGGATTGGCTCAAATGTGCAGATTGCACTTTGAGAAGCACTGAAACTACTTTCCTTTCTGATACTGCAGCCTTACCATGGGTTACTTCTAGGATAAATCTAACCATTTGACCCTCAACGTGGTCTCTACCTGTCAATTCTTTGCAAATTATTTTTTTCCTCTTTTCACTCTTTTTTTAAAAAAGTTCAAACAACCTGCAGGCCTGCTTAAAGCAGTCTTTAATTACCGCAGACTTTCTGAAGGAAATAAGAGAGATTAGCGGTCTAGATTTTATGTTCTTTCCAATGATTTCTGTGTAACTCTAAGGAAGACTGCTATTTTTTATCATCTCAAAGATTAAAGTTGCCTCTGACAACAGTAGGGTAGAGCCTCAATATTTGCATGTTTCTTCTTCTGATTTTCCCCTTTCCTGATCCTGTACCCACATTTCTAGAGGAACCAGATGCCAGTGGGAAAGAGGTAGAGAGAACACGTAAGCAGAGCTACCAACTCGTGGTAAGCACCTATGTTGGTCTCTTCATAGTCATCTTGTAGAATATGATTTAAAAGCCAAACCAGACACCACCATACCACCCTCTGGGCCTTCCCTTAGTCATCCCTGATTTATGGTAACATCATTTTCTATCACAGAGTGATGATACCATTAAGGGGTTTCTATGCTGAATTACCAGAAAAATTTGGGGGAATAGTGTTATTTCTCTTTTGCTTCCTCTCCCCCAAAGGTCCACTCTGTGCACCTCAAACTTACTCTTCAACCTGGTCTTCTTTTGAGGGGAAATTAGTCAATGGTTCATAGGGAGACACCCAGCTTTGACCTCAGTGGCTCACCAGACCCAGAGCTAGTCCCCCACTCACTCAAGCTCAATAATGATCTTCCACAGGTGCGGTGCACCCCTTGAACTTGGATCCTCTCCTCAGGGTTCCCCTTGGAGAAAAAGAATCAGGGAAGTTCACATGCAGAGAGTTGAGCAGAGAACAGAAACTCCAGAGTCTTCCATTTTCAACTGTTCCTACTGTTCTGATGAGTTGCCTGGGGCTGGAGAGGGAGATCTAGCAGAGGAAGGATGATGGCTTTTAAAGATTTGGGGAAGGGATCTCTGGGAATTTCTCAGGGGATCTGAAGAAAGATTTGTAGAAAGCTCTGCAGTTACTGGGGAAATGTAAACATCAGTGCCTGACAGACAGTAGGTGCTCAGTATATACATTAAATAATTGAATGGTTGCATAAGTGACAGGGCGAAAGGGAAGAGGCAGGAGAGATGAGGGTGAAGCAGGGCTGCGTACAGGTGACACCTGCCTTCCTTTCTTTCTAGGCTCTTCACAGTTGTTTCCATTCTTTCCATTTGCTCCAGGATGATGCCCAGACACCACCTCCAAGGTGACGTCTTCTCTATCATTTCACCCTTCCAACCTCAGTAATTGTGGACTAGGAGTTCTATACCTCCTAGGTGGAGGCTCAAGATAAGCAAGCCTGGAGAGTAAGAAACAAAGAGAGAAAAGGAAAGGGCAAGCAGAGAAGTCTGCATTCTCTTCCTTCCATTTTAATTTGCTGGTGGTTATGGGCGAGTTAGTTACTTCCTTCACTCCTTTGTTTTCTGTAGCTGTGAATTGTAGGTAATATCACTGGGACACACTGAAGGTAAATCTGTGGGCAGTAGATTTAGGAAAGCATAAGGAAAATACCATGCTTCGTAATATCTAGAGAATATGCCTTAGAGCAAACCCTTAGTTCTGTCAGCTCCCATCTAAGCTGGTGCAACACAGACTTCAACATGACCATGAACCACGAGAGGGCTCATTAAAATGCAGGTTCAGACTCAGGAGGTCTTGGGTGGGGTCCAGGATTCTGCACTTCTAACAGGTTGCCTGCTAATGCCAAAGCTGCCCTACAGAGCTATACTTTCAGTAACAAGGACATAGGGTATAGGTCCTAGATCATTGCTATAGTATCTTCCAACTTTAAAATTTGCCAAGTCTCTGCCCCCCTCCTCCCTCCCCACTTGGCACTCTGCCATCATCAATGACTGGCAGAGCCCCAAACATGCCATGCTCTTCAAACCTATGTGTCTTTATGTATCTTCCTTCTCCCCTTCAGCCCACTTCTCTGGATAATTTCCTTCATGTCTTAGTTCACATGTCACCTCAGCTCCAGGAAATCTTCCCAGGCTCCCCATCCTACTAGGCAGTCAAGCCCTCTCTCCTCTGCCCATCACACTGTACTATAGTATGTTGTCTACATGTCCAGGGTCATAGCATAGGGTTGCCCAGGGTATGCTTTATGCAAGGGTCCCTAGCCAAGGAGCCAAGAGGGGGCTGAAATCCGTCCTGTTCTCCACTTGCTGTGCCGGAGCTCTGGTGCAGAGCGGCCTCCACCGGGAGGAAGGGATGATTTTTTCTAATTCACACAAAGATGCCATATGGGCTGATAGCCTGTCTTTTCTACCAGATGTGGGGGCCTTGAGGAAGGTATCAGTCTCATCCATCTTTATGATTTCACCGTGGAGTACAGTGCCTGTCAATGAAATGTTTGAATGAATAAATGATGAGAGAGAAAAATGAAGCGCTATTGAGAAGAATGCACAGGCAATAATTTCATTCAGTTCTAAAAGTAAATCAACTGAGTTGTAAGCAAGAGGTCCGGGATTTGTTATTGTGCTGCTGAAAAGGCAAGGTCCTCAAAGCCCCATTTAAAAATATATATATATCTTTATTGATTTCAGAGAGAGGAAAGGAGAGGAGGAGAAACATCAATGATGAGAGAGTCATTGATCGGCTGCCTCCTGCACGCCCTCGACTGGGGATCGAGCCCGCAACTCGGGCATGTGCCCTGACCGGGAATCAAACTGCGATCTCCTGGATCCTAGGTCGATGCTCAACTGCTGAGCCACGCCGGCCAGGCAAGCCCCATCTTACTAAAAGGATTACCATAGCTATGAGTAAAAAGAGGTATAAAGGCTACAGTCAGCACCTTTAGAAGACTCATCAGTCCCAGCAAAAAAATAGAATGCCCAGAATCAACACCATATTGTCACGTCTTTTCAGAACTAGGGGCAGATGAGGGAGACTCTAAGGATATGACTTGGTCATAAGATTTACAGGCTACTGAGGGCAGCAGTTTCTATAGCAAAAAAGCCCTGAGGACAAGAAGAGGGGATGACAAAACCATGAATTTACCTAAAGGGGAGGAAGTCAGAAACAAAACAGAGAATGTGTTGGATAGTGAAAGTGAGGTTCCCACGACTGCTTAAGGGCCCTGGCTTGGTTGAGAAAGGCACAGCTCTAATAAACAAGTCTTGACACAGTATACCATATTATATTTATTGGGGTGGCATTGGTTAATAACATTATATAAGTTTCAGGTGTACAATTCCATAATGTATCATATATATATTGCATTGTGTGCTCACCACGCAAAACCTAGTCTCCCTCTGTCACCATATATTTGACCCCCTTTACCCTCTTCACCCTCCTCTCACCCCCCCTTCCCCTCTGATAACCACCCTTCTGTTATCTGTGTCTCTGAGTTTGTTTTGTTCATTCATATGTTGCTTTGTTTTACATCCAATCTTTTAAATGGAGTTTATTTGATCTGCTCTGACAAACTGTAAGCTCCCAAAAGTTGGGACCAAGCCTTAGACACTTTTTATCTTCCTGAGACTGTGTGATCTTTGTGAAATGAAGTAGGTACTGGATTTGCAGGGAGTTTACAGCTGTCGCTGATGATAAAATAAGGAAGTGCCAAGTGCTGGTAATCCTCAGCCAAAATATCCAGAATTTCACTTTGGGACTGTGTAGAGATTCCTCTAAGAAGCATACTGATACCCTGTAAAAATCCAGCCTCTGCTTTGCCTGTTGCGTCATCTTAGTCTCATTAAGGCCGGTTTCTGTGGTTCTGTAGGAAAGGGAACTGAGAATCTTGAATACTGTATGCTATCATGTGACTTCAGGATAAAACGTTAGTTAAAACAAAACCTAAATTAAACGCACATGCAGAGAAAGTAGGGTAAGATCTCCAAATTTCCATTTATCTCTTACCCAAATTTAATCCCAGATCTTCATCACCTCGAGCCACTGCAGCAAACAATTGATAAGAGTGTGAGAAGTGTTTTGGGCCTGATCTTTTCATCTAAGGAACATTCTGGTCTAGTTATCTAGGACCAAATGATGATGAGTAATTATTTAAAAGAAGAGAGATAAGGTCTTTCTGACATGTTGACACCATGAGACTTAACATCGATAATCGCCCAGGAGCCTGTGGGCCATACTAGAAGCAAGAATTGGGCAATTGCAAATTTTCCTCCTTTAAAGGCAATAAAAAAATGCTGACTTAATGTACTTATTTCCTGGGTCATTTCTAGAAGAAAGGCAGGCTAGTTCATTTTTCCCCTCAACCCCCAAATAGCAAACAATTTTTTTAAAGGCTTTCAATTGTTTCGAAATGCAAGCCCAATTTAGAATACATGAGTTCAAAAAAAGATCCCTCCAATGCTACCAACTAGCACAACCTTACTAATATCTTGCTGTAGATTTTCAAGTCATAGAGAAAATCAACACATGAAAAACTGTGTTCATATGTACATTAAGTGAACCAAATGCAGGCTATGCTCTTACACTCTGAGAATCATGGAATTGGGTAAGTGGAATAATCTGGAAATCTTAAACATCAAATTAAAAAAATAAGAAAACTCATGAATATGGATCATTATTTTCAATGGATGACCTGTCACATGAGTTTTTGTCTTTTTTTCAAACAAATTGAAAAAGTTTTTATTCACTTGTTTGCTGTTTCTGCATCTTGGAGGAAAGCTAAAAGCACCTTCTCAGATCCTGGTTGGCACCAATAAAATAAAGTCCATTCAGGAAAGTTAAAGAAATCTCAGAACAGTATTTATTAAGCAATTCAGATGTATCCTTTTGAAAAAGATTGACACTGGAAACCTGATTACTTAGAATGTCAGTTAGAAGCCATTTCTCCTGAGTGTCCATAACTTTTTTTTTCTTTCTTGCCCAGCTCTTCTTTCTTGACTTCTCTACCTGGTTCTCCCAAGAAATCTGAAGTGATCTAATTCCTTTAGAGATCACAGAGTAGGCTGATAAATGTCTTATTCTATGATAAGGAATTGTTTTGAAGCTAAAAAATAACAGCAACAGTGGCCCTGGCTGGTGTGGCTCAGTGGTTAGAGTGTCAGCCCGTGTACCAAAGGGTTGCCTGTTTGATTCTCAGTCAAGGGCATGTACCTGGGTTGCAGGTTCAATCCTGGCTCTGGTCAGGGCTCGTGTGGGAGGCAACTAAACTATGTGTCTCTCTCACATCAGTGTTCCTCTCTCTCTCTCTCCCTCCCCGCCCTTCCACTCTTTAAAAATTAATGGGGGAAAAACCCTCAAGTGAGGATTAACAACAGCAAAAATGATAACAGCAACAACAACAAACACATCAAGTTCTTACTGGATGTCAGGAACTATTCTTGGTGCTTTACAACTACTCGCTCATTTAATCTTCATAACAAACCCTCATAATCCTCCCGTGAGCTAGATGCCATTCCTATCCTCATTTTCCAAACGAAGAACAGAGAGTCATTTGCCTGGAGTCACACAGCTAGGAGGCGGCAAAGCCAGGATAGGAACCTGGCTGTCCGTCTCGGAGTCCACACCTCCAGCTGCCACACTCCATTGTCTCACGTGGCCACCTGTTTGCCCAGGTGAAAGCCACATTGGCTCCCCTCCCCCAGTATACCCACTTGAGTAGCGGATGCCAAGCTTAACAAGGCTGCATTCTCCAGCAGCTCCCTCTCCAAAGGCCCACCCCCGGAGAGGCGGGCTCTTTGCCCATGAAGCCTTGTTCACTCCCTGTTTGAAGGGGCGTGATGGATGGAGACTAACACTCCCTCTGTGGTACTAGGGGAAGAAGGTGAGTTTTCTTGTTCATTTAGCATGAAGAGTCTCTTAGGTTCAGAAGCTCCCATTCTCCTCCCTTCAATGCCACCAGCTACAGGAGATCTGCCTCAAACAAAGACAGGTTGTGTGCCGCAGATACAGCAACTTCGTGCCTCAACCTTACTGCTAACTGCATGTTTCATCTACAGAAGGAGTTTAAGGAAATGAGCAGGAATTAGAAAAATTTTGCTACTTGGTGACATAGATAAATCTCATCGGCTTTCACTTTTTCATCTGGGAGTGAAACCAACATGATTAACAAAGAAACCCTCAATTGACGTATTACCAGTTCTGTTCCTTGAACAGGACAACATTACACCTTGGGATAGCAGAGCTGGAACATCATCTCCTACGTTTTACAGATAAGGAAACTGAGACCCAAGGGGACTCATGGCATGCTTATGATACCACAACTCATTTTTGACTTAAAAAATATATATTTCCTTTTTCGCTTGATTTCTTTTAAAAAAGAAAAATTAATTAGCCTGTGTGCCCTCTGGAAATGGCTCATGGAATAAGGCTCATGACATGAAATCAGGCTTTTATTGCTTTACACAAAGGAAACCGCAGTCACCACCCCCAAAACCAAAAGGGGTCATTCTAGAGCCTAGGGCTCAAGTATTAGCATGAAAATGGCCGTTAGGCCCTCAGCTACTGGGTCACTCACTGCCCATTGCTGGCTGGTCCTTTAGGATCTGTTGGGCCTTATTGCCTGACTGCACAGATGCTCCCACAAAGGTCGTCTCCTTTGATCACACGCCTGTCACATGGTATTTTGCCACTGTTCTCGCCCAACTGCTCAGGCCAGGCCACCATAGGCATCTATCCTTCCTTTCCCATCAGAGGGCTCATACTCTTTGGACTACTGTGCGAAATGCACTCAGGTCCCAACCCTTACAGACCCTACTGCACATTCGTTCCTCCCATTTCCCTATCCATGCCAGTCTCATGCATTCTCCCTTCTCCTTAGGGTCAGGCCACATACTTTCCTCTTCTCCAAAACTCCAGTTCATACTCTCCCAGAGCCTTTCTAAAGCAAAGGTTATAATGCTTCTCTGAGACTAGGACACAAAGCTGGGTTTATATTCTCTTTCAGGGGATGTAGAGAGCAGAAAACAAAATCCCTGAACCAATTATTTGTATAATTGTATGTTTAATGTCTGACTCACCAGATTATAAATGTCAGGTATTGAGGATTGGGATTAAGCTAAGAGTTAGATTTAGGATCCTTCCATCTTGTTCATTTTTTGCATCAAGGCTTGGTAAGTAAGGGTCATTCAATACATACTTGCAGAGCGAAGAAAGGGAGAGAGCAGGGAAGGGAGGGAGAGGAGAAGGGAAAGAAAGGGGGTAAAGACTAATCGCAATAGCCCATAGAAATAACCAGAGTCTGATTCAAGGTAGTCTCAGAGGGGATAGAGAAAAAGAGATGGAAATGAAGTTGAGAACAATTAAGACGAAATAATTTTGCCGTGAAAGATGTGAAAGACAGCAGTCAAGGACAATTGTGAGATTGTTTTAATTGATTAACCTAAATGTGACATGTGATTATGAGAGGAAGACTGGGTTTGGTTTTGTTGATAAAGGGTGGTGGAAGGTGGAGGCTTGTGACCAGTGCGTCCAGTTTGGAATCTGGAAGCTCTATGGGGTGGACGTGCAGGAGGCAGGCAGATGTATGGGTCTTGCTGTTTTAAGTACATGTGAACAGGAAAACCAAAATGAAATAGTGAAGTGCGCAAAGTTATCTTTAGGAGCTCCCTTTTATTTTAGAACCACTTTAGGTCCCCAGTTCCCTAATTTCTTCATCTATATCTGCTCTTGATAATCTCAGATAATCTCAGTTTAAAAGATAAACTATTGATGAGACACCATGCGTTAGCTCTCTCCCGTTGTACTATAATGCTAATATGAGAGCACAGCCTCAGACCAAAGGAATGATAACACCACTAATAAGAGACAGTGCTTATAGGCATCTTAATATATGCCAGGCTCTGTTCCAAGCAACACGGAGGTAGAAACCATTTAATAGGTGAAAAAACTGAGACACCAAGAGGTTAAGTGACTTGTGCATGGTCACACAGCCAATTAATAATAGATCAGGAAACATACCTTGGAACTTCAACTCTAGTATCCATTCTTGTAACTACCCTGGGAATGGAAGTGTAAGGGTGGAAATTTAAGAAGAGTGGAGATGGGCAGTAAATTTTGTGGAAGGACCCTCAGCAAGATTCAGATTCCATTGTGCAAGTCATTATGATGATATGTGCTCTGCAAGGAATTGACTTCAGAAAACGCAATCTCTTTCAGTTTCATCTTTCTCATACATAAAGTAAGGAGAAATGACCCACGTTCAAAGTTACTCCTTGTAGCGATGTTTTGTAATAGCAAATGACTGGAAACAACTTAAATGTCTATTGATAGGAGACTAGCTAAAAAATGATTGTACATCCATAAAATAGAATATAATGCAGCCATGAAAAGGAGTAAGATAAATCTCTATATACTACTCTACAGTGATTTCGAAGATATATTATTACATAAAAAAAAAATGACAATGCTGACCTGAGTATATGGTGTGCTACAATTTGAGTAAATAAGGGTGATAGGAACACACACACACATGTATGTGTAAATGCTTGTATGTGCATACATACAGGAAACCTATGGAATTTGTTGCTTTAGGAGAAGAGGGTGGATGGGGAACCAGAGAAAGGAGGAGGGAGCCTGTACCAATTAGGATCCCAGCAGGAAATACATGGCACACTCAAAAGGTGTAATGGAAAGGAGTTTAATAAAGGAATGACTTACAAAGGTGTGGACCGGGCTCAGGTGCCCATCAAAGGATGGTGATGTGCCCACCCTTGGGCTAGCTACAGTGGGGAATAATTACCATGCCTAGGCTCTAAGGAACAAGGTAAATGGTTACCTGAACCCAGAGAGAGAGAGAGCTATAGGTACAGAAGGGGCTACTGGACAGAAGCCATAGCCTTCTCTAAGTAAACCCTCAGCCAGCAGGGAAGGAGCTGGGAAAGTCAATACCCTGACCACCCCTTCTCCTCCTGCCCTCGGGTCTCTTGCCAGTGCTGCTCCATGGGAGAGCCCTACCAGAAACCCAAGTTTGAGGTCACTGTGGAGGCAGCCTTCTAAATGAGCCTCTTGGGGCCCCAGTGGACCTGGAGGGCAGACAGGGAGTATCTACTGAAGAAACTGCAATGCCCTTTTCAGTAAATTTAGAACTATGTGAATAGATAACTGTTTTGAAAAGTAGTCGATTTTGCACACACAATAAAAGAAATTTACAAATAAAAGATAAAAGGAGGGATTAAAGCAGACAGTTTCTAAATCTCTCCCGTTTCCAAATTCCCCTCATTTCTTTGGAGCCTGTTTTTCACCAAATCACAATCCAGGGCTCCACCTAGTGTCAGAGCGGCGGTGCCTCGCTGAGTTCGGGGCACAGTCTCATTGCAGGGGACTTTCAAGCTCTCTTCCCCAAAATGATAGTGGAAATTTACTTAAATTCAACTTCGAACTAAGTAGTTATGATTTCCCCCCATATTTCAAACTGCTAAATAAACTTAGGGGTAAACAGCCTGTGACCCTAAGACTGTAAATCATGGATAAGCCCACTTTTGAGCTTGTCACTACCCTGTTCATATGTCCTTAAAGCAGTGATTCTCAACCCTCACTACTAAATTGTATCCCCTGGGGAGTTTTAGGGAGCTCCTACAGGAGATCCTTAATTGTTCTGAGATGGGACTCAGGCGTAGATTTCTTTTGGGCCCCCTAGTCGTCGTAAGGGGCAGCCAGGCTGGGAGGCCCTGCTTCCCTGATTCCTTGCTGCCTACTAGGTGTGCTCGTGCCCCTTACTACTGGGGACGAGCTCTCTCTGCTTTAGACAAACTAGGTTAAGACCTTTCTCCACCCCCTGCGCCTTGCTCGGGCCATGTTCTGATATGGTTATTATTCAGTGACCTTTTTTGTTCTTTTTTATTATTTTATTTATTTTTTCTTTTTATTGAATTTAGTGGGGTGACATCAGTTAATTAAATTATATAGGTTTCGGGTACATAATTCTGTAATATGTTATCTATTGTGTGTTCACCACCCCAAGTCAAGTCTCCTTCCAGCATCATTTATCCCCCTGTACCCTTTCTACCTGCCCCCACCTCCCTTTGCTTCTCGTAATCACCATACAGTTGTCTGTGTCTATGAGGTTTTTTTCTTAATCCCTTCACCTTTTCCACCCAGCCCCCCAACCCCACTCCCCTTTGACAGCTGTCAGTCTGTTTTCTATTTATGAGTCTATTTCTATTTTGTTTGTTTATTTTGTTCATTGGATTCCACGTCTAAGTGAGATGATGTGATACCTGTCTTCCTCTGACTGGCTTATTTCACTCAACATAATGCTCTCCAGGTCTATCCGTGCTGTTGAAAATGGTAAGATTTTCTTCTTTTTTATGGCCAAGTAGTATTCCACTGTGTACATGTACCATAGCTTTCTTATCCCCTCATCTACTGATGGGCACTCGGGCTGCCTTGGCTGTTGTAAATAATGCTGCAATGAACATAGGGGTGCATGTATTCTTTTGAATTCGTGTTTTGGGTCTCTTTGGATATATTCCCAGAACTGGAATTGAATCACTGGGTCATAAGGCAGTTCCATTTTTAATATGTTGAGGTAACTTAAAAGAGAGATAGGTAAACTTCCTCCTGCAAGTGATTATTAAAACTACCAATAGAGACAATAATAGCCTGCTTTGACTTCCTTTATTCTTTTGGGTTTAGACTTGAGGGTTTAAGGTGTCTAGATATGTGCTGCTGGACTGTGGGTACCTGCCACAAATTGGATTCTCAGGGAAGTCAACTCTGAGGCAGAGATTAGGAAATAGGAAGTTTATTAGGAAGTGCTCTTGGGATCAAACCAGTCCTGGCTAAGGCCAATATTAAAAGAGAACAGTGTCCTCCATCCCAGCACAAGGGAAAGACAATTCAAGGGAGATACAAGATCCAGCTATTCCTCTCTATGAGGTGATTCTCCTTCAGTATCAATTTTGGAGGATATGTGTTTATTTTAATTAAGGAAGGCCACTTTTTTTTTAATCAAGGGCCTATAAATATTAGTAGCTAAACATTTTTTAAAATTTGCAATTTGAATTATAATCTTCATGATCGGGGAGTGATTTAGAAAAATACTGCATTTACTGATATAAACTACATATTTCTTATCTTAGACAACTGAAAAATGAATGTTTTCTGATTTTTGGAAAATAAAACCAATTTTCTCTAAGTTTCCTTTCGTTGTTGTCTTTATGTGGCGTCAACGGGCTCCCCATGCCCTCTGCACCACATTCCAAAATCTGTTTTTGCTGTTAGTTACGTTGAGATGTTTGGCAACAAAGGAAAACCTAAGCAGGACCAACCCAGCTTTTATATCCTGCATGGCTGAACTTTAATGAAAGTTTGAATCTTTCCAGAAGTCTGGTCTTCACAAACTGTGGAGGAAAAACAGTTGGGGGGAAAAAAATGCTTTGAACATGTGAACCATGTAATTTCATCTGAACTAAGGAATTCCAAAAATACTTGCTTATTGAAAGGGAAGCTGCATTTTTGTGTTGGAACTTGCTGTGGAGAGGGATAAGTACTAGTTTTTTTTTTCTCCCTTATTTTTTCTCATAGACATAAAAATAAAAATTAAAGAATGTCTGAGTGGCTGGGTAGGAAAATAGCGTGGAGAAGGTAAGCTGGACCACGAAGGTGGGCTTGCGCTAGAACCTACTCCTTTGGTTGGAGATCTATCTATTGAGCCCCACTCAACTGGAGACAATTCTCTCCCCCCACCCCTGATGATAATTTGGGAGTCTGGCCACATCTTCAAGACTAGTTGGCTGGAGACCCAGAGGTTTCATGAGTTCTGCTCACTGACACCAATGTAAATACCACGCCAGTAGCAAGACTGGAACCTCTGGGTCCCTCGTGGGCAACCAGGTCAAGCAGAACATTTAAAGGTCCTGTTTGGTTTTAGGTCTCTGTGAGGTCATCAGGTGTTAATAATAATATTAATAGCTAGAATTTGAGGAAATATGTACTATGTGCCAGTTAAAAACAATACTGGGTACTTTTTTACATGAATTACATTATTCAATCTCCACAACAATCCTTTGTGGAATTTGAAGCTTGGAGAAGTTATGAACCTAGATTTTGAAACCAACTAGTCTGTCTCCAGGGCCTGTCTTCTTCCCTATTCTGTGAGCCCTGGCTTTTGATAATAGATCTCAGTGTACCAGATTGAAATATCAGACACCAGTGCAGCAGGTGCCGTTGGGGACCTGCCCACGTCTCCCTGGGGCTTTAGCAACTGCCAGCAGCTGCACCACCTTGCAACGCCTTTCTCTAGTGGCTAGAGGTGACTGTGAGCATGGAGGCTGGGTGTTTGGAGACTTACTGCCTCCCAAAGCAGCCCTTAACTAATGATTGATTAGAGTTGGTGTACATATACATCTCCAGCTCCCTCGCTTCTCAGACCGAATAACTAAGATGCATGGGTTCTACAGATTCCCAGAATTCCCCAGAGAGACAAAGCACCTGTTACCCGTAGTGCTAACATGCTTGAAAACATGCCCTTTATTTGGCTGTCTTCCCTTCCTTCTCTTACATCCCTGATGGCATTTCCCGAAATCACCACCAAAAGAAACTGTTTGTATGTGTATTCTTGTCTCAAGGTCAGCTTCTGGGGGAACTAAAATGAAGACAAAGATGAAAAGAAAGGTAGGTCTATGAAGGAGAGCCCAGGTGGAGGAGATGCTGCATTGCTGCATTGCTAGAGCACAGTGTTGCATCTGTGGGAAGCAGAATCTCACAGATGGTTCCCTGTTCTCGAAGGTGAAGTTCTTTGTGAGACAGGAGAGAAAGAGTTTGAAGGATTATTGAATTTTGACCCACCAGATGGTTCCTGATGGCTTGGTTGGGTGGAGCTCCTTTCAGAAGTACTCTTTCGCTCCATTCTTTTTTTATTTATATTTGTCCAACATTTAATAAGAAGTAAGAGAACCCAGGAAATGCAACCATTAGTACATGAAATAATGAAACAAGATAGAAATGCCAACATGTTCTCAATAGAACATTGAGGAAGCAATCATAAGTAAATGAAAGACAAAAAGAGCATATCTAATTTTGGAGGGTTTATAACTTGCCTATATAGTCTGAATATAATAATGCTATGTGCCGTGTTTCATACTAACTGAAACTGAATTAAGCTCTTTCGCCAACTTTACTACATTTAAAGGATAGTTTCTCAACTTGTGAGTCTATGGTCTTTTTTGATTAACTGAATTTCCAGTGGTGCCTAACATATTTTCAGGGACTAACATGGGCTTTGAGAAACTCTTGCTTTGTTAAGGTTAATGGCATTGTAAAGTGTTAACTATTGCATTCACCCATTTTAATTCTTTGACTGTCTTCGATTTCATATACCCAAATTTGTGTCTGTGTTAACTTAATTTTGCCTGAGAATAGACATTTTAAAAATTATTATAGGGTCTGAATAAGTTTGTTTTGAAACTTTTGCCTGGGGGTATTGTTATTAGTGCTTTCATGATTAACAAACGTAGAAATGCCCATTACAGCATTTTTATAAAATCTGTAGATTAAGAGATGATAAAACCTTTTTTTTTTATAAAACTGTAGATTAAGAGATGATGACTAATTGGTTTCAAAATCTGGGTTCTTAACTTCTCCAAGCTTCGAATTCCACAAAGGATTGTTGTGGGGATAGATATCTCTTCTAGCCACAAGAGGGAACTGTATGAGCAGTAGTAGGATAGTTCAAGATAATTATTAGAGGATCTCAGTACACATTCCAAATTCCTTGAGTCTTGAAGCATCCCAGTGTGCTTGCCACATTTTAGCCAAACAATATTTTCACCAGAGATTTGGTTGCGTTACGGAGCTGGATAATCCTCACTGCTTTTTAACGTATATTAACAGGTAAACTGGTTCTTATCTGCTTGGTCATGGAAAAACATGAACTTAACAACAAAGTATACGCAGGCAATGGTCACCTTTTTTCCTAATCCACACCCCTGGCTGTGTTTCCCATGTGGTCAAGATAAAAACATGGAGAGAGCTCTTGCCATCTTTGTCAATTTTCTTGTCCTTACTACAGAGGAATCCTGAGAGCCTCTGAGAACAATATGCTTGCTTGGGACTGGGGAAGTATAGGTTGAGAGGATCAGTTGGGACACTATGCTCCATCCCTGAGGGTGCTGAAGATTTCTCTCTGATGGGAAGCAAGAGGCAATGCAGCACAAGGCAACAACACAGTCAAATTCTCAGGATCTTTGAAGGAAATGAAGAGCCTGCAGTGCATTACATTGAGTATTTCTAGGGAGTGACTTGGGTAGGGACAGATTCTTCATTTGGTGAATCACATATTGAATGATTAATGTTGTTAAAATACTATCCAATTTGTTAAGAGATTAATTTCTTGATTCATTTATAGCTTTCAACATCATACCTGGGTGATGTGTTTCCATCTTCCCTTTTTCCTTCCACTGCTTATTTTCAAGAATTCACATGACCCTTTCAGTACATTATTGTTTTCATTTTTACTCAAGATACAAAGAATGTTATTCTCCATGTGAATGTGGAAATCTTGATTTCATTCATTTTCTTAGAGTATTTTTTCTGCATGAAGGATTGAATAAGAAAAAATATTCTTAAAAATTAAAAAGAAAAGGTAGTTAATAAGCCAGAAATACTGTGTATATTTAGTTAGTGAGAAAATAAGTTTGTGAAAAGAGACAGTATAGTGAAGTCATTAAGTGGTGAGGCTCTGGGTTCAAGTTTTGACACTTCCACTTCCTAACTCTGTCAACCTTGAGCCTCTCTAAGCCTTAGTTCCTTCATTTGTAAAAAGTGATAATGATAACTACCTCATGTAATTGTTCAGAGGACAAAAATTAAGTGATGTAAAGTGCTTAGAGCAGTATCTAGCACATAATAAAAGCTGAATAAATACTAGTTATTATGATGATGGTGATTTGTGTAACAGCACCAGTTATTAGGAAGTTCTTCATGGCTAATCCAAAACATACTGCCAAGGGCATGGATTACTCTGAGCTCTTGGTTTCCAGCATTAAAAAAATAATAAAAGAAAAATCTGATAAGATAGGTGTTATTATCATCGCCACTCTACAAATGAGGAACAGTTATGGGTAGCTTAGAGGTCTAGTGGGGCCACAAGAAGGTGATCAGCATGGGCCAGCGATCATGATGTTGCTATGAATGACCTAAGGTCATTTCAACCACTTGGTCTCATCTATAGCAAAGTTTTTATATCCTTCAGATGGCTCTTTCATCAGGACATCAAAAAAAATTCAGATTTACTGGAGAAGGAATCATGTGCACACTTCCTAGGAATCGAGTGCACTTTTTAACTTGTTTACATGCTAATAGGAGAATTGGGAGATTTAGTAGAAAGATTCTAGCCCACAGATAAAGAGAGTACAAAGAGGGGGCACTTTAGTTTATTTATTCCTAATCAACTCCTTATCAAACTTATTAATATGCATGAAAATAATCAGGGTATTTGTTTAAAATGCTAATTCTTGGGACACACAATTAAGAAATTCTGATTCAAGAATCAACTACAACAGGACAGTGCACACAGCCCACACAGGGGAGCACCTAGAAGGCCCAGCTCAGGTGACTGGGGAGGCTGAGCCACTGGACCTTACAGGACACCTACTACACAAAGCCACTCTACGAATTCCAGGAGACACAGCAGCTCTTCCTAATACATAGAAACAAATACCTGGAAGCAGCCAAAATGTGGAGGCAAAGAAACATGTCACAAAGGAAAGAACAGAAGAAATCTCCAGAAAAAGAACTAAATGAAATGGAGCCAAGCAAGCTACTAGATACAGAGTTCAGAATAATGGTTATAAGGATGCTCAAGGGTCTTAGTAAGACTATTAAGGAAACTAGTGAGATCATCAATGACATAATAAAGTACCAGTCAGAACTGAAGGCTACACTAACTGAAATGAAGAATAATTTACAAGGAATAGACAGTAGAGGACGCTGAGAATCAAATCAGCAATTTGGAACATGAGGAAGGAAAAAACACCCAAAAAGAAGAGCAAAATAAGAATCCAGAAATATAAAGATAGTATAAGGAGCCTCTGGGACAACTTCAAGAGGCCCAACATTCATATTATTGGGGTGCCAGAAGGGGAAGGAAGAGGGCAAGAAATTGAAAACCTATTTGAAAAAACAATTACAGAAAACTTCCCCTACCTGCTGAAAGAAATAGACTTACAAGTCCAGGAAGCACAGAGGGTCCCAAACAAGAGGAACCCAAAGAGGCCCACAGCAAGACACATCATAACTAAAATGCCAAAGGTTAAAGGCAAAGAGAGAATCTTAAAAGCAGCAAGAGAAAAGCAATTAGTTACCTACAAGGGAGCACCTCTACGACTGTCAGCTGATTTCTCAACAGAAACTTTGCAGACCAGAAGGGAGTGGCAAGAAGTATTCAAAGTGATGAAAAGCAAGAACCTACAACCAAGATTGCTCCACCCAGCAAAGCCATCAATTGGAATTGAAGGTCAGATAAAGAGCTTCACACATAAGAAAAAGCTAAAGGAGTTAATCGCCACCAAACCAGTATTACATGAAATGTTGAAGGGTCTTCTTTAAGAAAAAGCTAATGAAGAAAGTAATCTGACAAACAAAATAGATCCAGAGACACTGAAGCATGCAATAGATGGTCGTATCTCAGAGGGAGGAGAGAATAGCGGTGGGGGGTGGGAAGAGATTAACCAAATAAGTTATATGCATATATGCATAGCTCATGGACACAGAAAATAATGGGGTAAAGAACTGGGAAGGGGGTAGGAGCGAGGTATGGGGGTCAATGGGGGGAAAATGGGACACCTGTAATACTTTCAACAATAAAAATAATTTTTTAAAGAAATTTAGTATATATATACACACACAATAGGATATTATTCAGCCTTAAAAAGGAAGAAAATCCTTTCATGTGCTACAACCTTGAGGACATTATACTGAGACAGCCAGTCACAAAAGGACAAATATTGAATGATTCCACTCATCTGAAGCATTTAAAGTAGTCAAATTCTCAGAAACAGAAAGTAGAATGGTGGTTATCAGGGACTGGGGGAGAGGGAAAAGAGAAGTTATTGTTTAATGGATACAGAATTTCAGTTTTGTAAGATGAGAAAATTCTGGTGATCTGTTTCACAGCAATGTGGGTATACTTATGCTACTGAACTGTATATTTAAAAATGGCTGTGATGGTAAATTTTATGTTTTGTGTTTACCACAATAGAAGAATATAAACTATAAAAAAAGGTAAGAACAAAAAGAACAGTGTTGCCCTTTTATAATATTTTGGACTGTTACAAAACATAACAGTTAATATTAATTTTTGGTTTGATAAAAATTTCATGGAACTTGTTAATTTCTAGAACTGTACTCATTTGGTGCTTATAATTCTTGACGTTGTCAGATTAAATCTAGTGGAAAACATAAGAATCATGGATGAGAATAAGACAGAAGCCCAAACTATTATATACCAGAATGGTTTGTTACAACGGGGCACTAAATTTGACTCTAAGTTTACTGATAAATAAAGGAAATAATGGGATAGTGCAATGAATGTGAATTTCTGTCCAAATTAATGAAGTCATATATGTCTGAATAGAGAGGGAGAAGGTGGAGGAAGAGAGAGAGAGATCTGATTAGAATTATGGTGGACTTTTTACTGTGTCATATTATGGGGTTAAACAATTTCTCTTTCCAATTCCTCTTGCTATTTTAATAAAGAATACACACAGAAAATTCAGGTATAGCATTTTTTATACTGGAAAACTCATTGAGACATGATCCAACAGAACAATTGTTATTGTTGCTAATTTGAGGGGCATCAGGTCTGTTTCCAACATTTTTTTAAGTTCTAAAAAGACTGAAGGTAAGAGAAAGAATAGTGACTCTCTTCCCATTTTGCTTGATTAGGAACAATGGACTTCTTCACTTGATTTTCTAGTTTGTCTTCATGCTCCAGCCCAGGGAGTCTCATTTGCATCCATTAAGGCTTATTAATAATAAGCCATCCTGCCTTTATGGTTAATTAAATATTTTGAGTAATATTTAACACTGTTTACTGTGAGGAGGGTTGTGGACAAGGTAGACTGGTTAGTCATATATGACCAGAGTTACTGAGAGGTTGTTTTTAATTTAAAGGTTTACACTTTCTATTATTCAAAATTTCAACCATAAAGAAAAGGAGCATGAATAACACAATAAATTCCCGAGTACCCATCATTTAGCTTCAAAAATTATATATATTTCCACCTTCTCCACTCACCTACAGATTATTTTGAAGTAAAACACAGACATCACATCATTTAAGCTGAGATATTCATTACCAATCTTCAGAAGGGGATAAATGATAATTAAGAACATAGCATAGGCCCTGGCCAGTTTGGCTCAGTGGTTAGAGCATCAGCCCGTGGACTGAAGGGTCCCAGGCTCAATTCCATGCAAGGGCACGTACCTCAGTTGCAGGTTTGATCCCAGGCCCTGGTCAGGGCATGTGTGGGAGGCAACCAGTCAAAGTGTCTCTCTCATGGGGATGTTTCTCTCTCTCTCTCTCCCTTCCACTCTCTCTGAAAAGCAATGGAAAAAATATTCTCAGGTGAAGATTAAAAAAAAAAGAAACCCAGCATAGTCCTGGTCAGTTTGGCTCAGTGGTTATAGCATTGGCCTGAGGACAGAAGGGTCTCGGGTTTAATTTCTGGTCAAGGGCATGTACCTTGGTTGCAGGTTTGATCCCCCAGCCCTGACCCAACCTGTGTAGGAGGCAACCAGTCAGTGTGTCTCTCTCATAGTGATGTTTCTCTCTCTCCCTCCCTTCCACTTGCTCTAAAAATCAATGGAAAAAACATCCTTGGGTGATAAAAGAAAAAAATCCAGAATAGTCACATCACATATGAACTGTTTCTGTTTAAATAAATTGATTATATATATATATATGAATAGGAACATTTTCAGTGGTCACTTAACATATATGGTAATGTGGTAGCCCCCCCCACACACACACAGAGTCTAATCCAGAAGCAAATACATCAGTTGCACATAATGAAAGTACAATGAGGTTGAATATTAAAAGCATATTAAAGAGTCATAAACTAAAGCAGTATCATCTTCAGTGAATATTATCATTGGCTCTTACGGAGGCCACCAAATATTGGGAGCGGTGTGCTTGGAACCAAATTTTGGTCCCAGTTCTGTGCCATCATCAGAAGTCTGTGAATGTGTCAAGTGCACAGGGTGTACCTTTAGTCTGGTGACTCAGGGTACCTATCCTCTTCATCTTCCCCTCGATAGTTTTGGGACTGTGCCTGAAACTCCCAAATTACTACATCATTCCCTTTGATTTGTCAGCACTGCAGGCCCCACTAAGAGCAGGACAAGTGGGACATTTTCAATCATATGCAACTTAACTGTTTTACATAACTTTTTTTCTTCATTGAAAAAGTAATAAATTCTTTAAGGTAATTTGGAAAATATACAAAAGCCCCAAAAAGAATATAAAAAAGCACCTATAATCAGTGGTAAGCACCAATATTATAGTGCATTTTCTTCCTTTTCTTTCTAAGCACTTTTTTTTCCGTGAACACAGAGTATTTTACGTACTGTTTTAAATCTGCTTTCATTACTTCATAGTATATAGTGAAATACTTCTATATGATTAAATATTCTTTCCCAACATAATTTTTTATTCTTACAAAATATTCCATTGTAAGGAAGGTCTATAATTAATGTCTTCTGGGGGGCATTTATTCAGAATTTTTTTTTATATTTTAGTTGTAATTCCAATTTGGTCCTGGGAGAGTGTGTGTAGCTTCCACTCAGTCCGCTGCCATCTTTAATCTCCTTTTGGGGGACATTTAGATTATTTCCTTTTAGCTACCCCTTCGTGGAGTGCATGTTAAAGCTAAAGCTCTGTACGTATCAGTGTTTATTTCCTTAGAAAATAATCACAGGAAAAAATAGTTGGGGCCAAGGGTATGCATATTTTTAAGCTCTCTCTCTTTTTCATTTTATTTTATTTTTATGTTTTTATTGATTTCAAAGAGAGGAAGAGAGAGAGAAACATCAATAATGACAGTCATTGATCGGCTGCCTCCTGCACACACCCCCACTGGGAACCGCTGAGCCACTCGGGCTGGGCTCTCTTTTTTTAATGTAATGACAACTATGCTTCAGATATTGTACCACATTATATCCCCACTAAGTGTTTGTAAATGTACCTCTGTTTCTGTGTACCATTACCAACATTATTTCTTGTAATAATAATAATTTTAAAAAGCCTGTGAGTTTGATAGATGAAAACATGCACCTATTAACTTTCTTTTATCAGCTTAGTCTTAGTTCAGAATAGAGTTCAGTAAGTTTGACTAGAGAGTGGTAGTGATGGAGTAGGGGAAGGAGGGGAAGCAAGATCCAGGGCATGGGAATTGCTAATCGATTTTATAAAATAAAGTTGAAATATGATACTTGAAAGTTGGAAAATCCAGTCCATGAGGTTTCTATTACAGTGGGGGAACTCTTAAGCAAGGGGTCAGATATTTCATCCCCCCACCCCTGCAGGGAGAAAGGTCCAGAGGATCTTTCCCTCTCCCTCTCCCTGAAGGAAGCAACTACTACAATTCAGTTCAGTCCAGTCTAAAAATCACTGGGTCTGTAGAAGGAACACAAGTTCTTTTCAAACCCTGTGACTTTAGGCTTTTCCACCACTCTGGCCCTGGTGATATTATTCTCACTTTAAGAAAGTGAGAATAGCCCTGGCTAGATAGCTCTCAGTTGGTTAGGGCATTGTCCAGATACACCAGGGTTCTGGGTTTGACCCCAAGTCAGGGCACATACAAGAATCAGCTAATGAATGCATAAGTGAAACAACAAGTTCATGTTTCTCTCTCTCTCTCTCTGTAAAAATTAATAAGTAAATTTTTAAAAAAGAAAGTGAGAATAAATCACACCAATCTTGAAGATTTACTGTGGAACTAAATCAAGTCATACATTTGAAAATATTTTGTAAACCTTAACTGTTACAAAGGAGTGTGGCAGGGGAATTACAGTCTAAAGTCAGCAAAGCAAGTAAAGTTAAAATTGAGTGCAACAAGTTACTCACGAGTTCCTTAAACTACACCAGTGCAGAAAGATGCTCACCTTAGGAGTTTGAGAACAAAGAGCCTCTGACCAAGAGCTGAGACAAATACACTCTCAGTAAAATTGCCAGTGGAATTGCTGCAGTGTAACTTATTTTCATTTCCCCTCTCTTTCTGCCAAGTGCATAAATGAATCTGAGTAAGTTAGAAGAAAGTATGATGCAGCTGTTATTCTTCTATAAATTTATATTGGCAAGACAAGAAACCTCTCTGGGGCTCTTTATTTGTCTAATGGTGTAGTTCAGCTGGATCAGGATTTCATCCAATAGTTCATTTGACAAATATTTTCATTGTTTATTATTTTTACTATGCTCCAGGCTGCTGTGCTGGAGTGGGGAGGTGTGGGGTGGAGGAGAACACCAGGAAGGAGACAAGAGTCTGACCACAAGAGGCTGGCAGTGGTGAGGCAGTTTCAACTTTGATTTGAGGAATCTGGTTCTTTGATCAATTTCTGGGGAATGCAGTGAATGTTTAGAAAAATTATGGAAAGGTACATATTGTTATGAATACCAGCTACAATGCTACATCTGATATGGATTAAGTTACTTATTTTTGTTGTTTATGTTGCTACTTTTTAACGTGAGTTAACTTCTTGTTTTTAACATGGGCTAACTCAAGCAATTTTAATTGAAAAATAATATAAACATGGAAAACTTCAAACTGTACAAAAAAGGTAAACAATGAGAAGCAAGTCTTTTATTCTAAACTCCCCCCCTCCCACTCCACACTCTATCTCTACTCATGCTGTCCACCTAGTCACAGGTAATCACTGGTCAATACTTTAAAAGAAACAGTTGTTAAGGTGATCCCTGTGGTCCAAAAGTTAAACACTGAACTACAGAATGTGTCAAGACGTTCCAGCTCTAAAATAAAGTCCAATTCTTTTCCCATACATACCCTACGGAGGGTGCAAAAGAGAAGGCCAGCCTCACCTTGTCTAACATAACTGGTAAAAGGACCGATGACTGCAAATAAATTAAAAAATATAGGGCGTCCCCCTCAAATGTACACACACACTTTGAATAGTTATAAAGGCAGTGTTTATTAAAGTACATTTCATTTTCAAAATTGAGCTATCAGCTGTTAAAGCGTGTACACATTTTGGGGGCACCCTGTATAGGCTAGATTTAGTACTGAAGGACAGAGGACAGGACTCAGGCACTTTCCTTATTGAATAAAGGCTCCCTCTAGGAGGTAAGCTCCATGAGGGCAGGAATTTCACTACCAGCTTTCACCGCAGACCTCAGCACACATTAAGACATCACTGGGCCTAGGACCCAACAGCCCAGGACTAAGGTCGCGCCCAGGAGCCCGGGGTGGAAACTGTAGCAGGGAGGGTCACGTGACAGCCCCCTCCCCCAATCTCCCCTCCTCCCGGGCCAGCCGCTGTCTCTAGAGGCCTCACCAAACCAGAAGGGAAGTCAAATTCGGCTAGGCCAGGGGAGGGGCGTGTACCGCAGCAACGCCCCGCTGGGCTCCACCTCCTTGCCTTGGAGTCTCAGGCGCTAGTCCACCCCTCCCGGCCCGGACCATTCACTCCAGTTTGCCAGCGGGAGGTGCAGAGGGGCGTGGAGCAAAGCCCCTTGCGTGATGACGCTGCGCAGAGGGCGCACGTGAAGATTAGGGCGGAGCTTCGGAGTACCGAGCTAAGGGAAGGGAGGAGTCTCCAGTGCGCACGCGCGCGCGGCAGCCTTCCCACGCGGCGCAGTGTGGTGACGCCCGTGCGGCCCGAGGACGGGGCGGGGCCGGGGCGGGCCTCTGCGCTCCTCCCGCCCCCTCCTCGTCCTGACTCTCCCCCCTCCCCCACACTGGGCCCCGTCAGCTCGGAGGTGCCTTCGTAGCTTAGCATCGCGTTGGCCCGGCCCGGCCCGGCCCGGCCAGCGGGCAGATGTCCCGAGCTGCCGCTGCCGCAGCCGCCGACTCTGCCGGTGGCGGTGTGGGAGGAGGGCGTCCGGCCCCGGGCCGCTGAGTGTGTCGGACGGGGCCGGGGGCCGCCGGGCGCGGCGGCGTCGGCGGCTCCGCGCGGACCATGTATTTCCTGAGCGGCTGGCCCAAGAGGCTGCTTTGCCCTCTGGGGAGCCCGGCCGAGGCGCCTCTCCACGTTCAGTCGGACCCGCAGAGGACTTTCTTCGCTGTGCTGGCCGCGGCCCGCCTCAGCATCTGGTACAGCCGAGTGAGTAGAGCCGCCCGCTGCCTCTCGCCGCTCCCTCCCCAGCGTCCTGGTACCTCCCTGCCCTCAACTTCCACCCAGAGTCCCGGACTGCTGCCCCTTCGCGCAGACCCACTCGTCTTGTCCGTCCACCTCCTCGGACCCCGGGTCCGGGCACGTCCTCCGTCTGGGGCTCCGGGGTTGATGCAGTCGCTGCTGCTGCCGAAAATCCCGGTGCCTCCCCGGGCTGGACGGACCGCCGTGCGCCGGGCAGACCCCGCGCGCTCCCTCGGCTGAGCCCAGACTTGCCCTCCTCTCCCTTCCCCCATTCCCCGAGGAACAGATTTGTTTAAACTTTCCACAATTAGAAATCTGGCCGCCGTCGTGTTCCCAGCCCTCTCGTTTTAAAGGCCGTTGATTTGGAGTTAGGGAAAGCTTGTTGGGCTTCTTATCCTGTGCCAGACTTTACAGGCCTCTCTGATAACTTCTTTCTAGCAGCTACTGCTCAGCCAGAGTTCTTTCTTTTTCCCTAAAGGTCTGGTTATGCAACTTCTCCCCTCACCCCGGCTTCTCCCCACTTTCAAGCTAGTTCTTTTCTTTGCTGTTCCTGGACACTTCAGTAGAGAATGCAGGGGTGGGGGAGAGTTAGTAGGGGCAGAAGTAGAACTCAAATCTGCCGGTGCTACACCCGTGTATTAACACCTGGCAATAATAAGGTTTGGGTAGAGCATTAAACTGAGTTCTGTTCTTGCTTTGTGTGAATCCTGTTTGTTTGTTTGTTTTCTTTCTTGTATCTAATTACTAAGTAGATAAGAGAAAAAGCTTTAAAAAATAGTGGATGGGATACACTCTATATTTTTTGCGAACTGTCTATAAAAGCTACAGAATAGGGTATAAAAGTGTTCTTGTCTATTTTTTTTTCAAATAAGGCAGTACTAATCGATGTCCGAGTGAAGTTTTTCTCTTTTTCAGAGGTAGCTTGACCATGTGGGACTAGGTTGTGACGTTGGCTTTATTAGATCTATGTGAAATACTGGCTTTAGTTAAATTAGTTGAACTCCTCAGCTCTCTGTTTAACCATTTGAATGCCGACAAGGCCTTTGGCTGTCCTTACATGCAACCCTGGTAAAAGCAATGATGAGATTTAGTCATTTCTGGTACCATATCTCCTTTGTATGACTATCATACTTAGACTGTAAATCAGACTTTTACTATTAAGTTTTGACGATTTAACTTTTAAATATACATTAAAACACAATAGGCTGTTATAAAGCTGGCAATGTGACTTCTGTCTGGTGTTTGATTGCATTTTTGAATATATATCTTGCATATCATTTGGTTCTTAAGTGAGAAACTAATTCCTTTACATTGTGTACGCTAATTGATACTTTTTTATGTTTGGGTGTGTGTAACTATTATATTACAGCACCTGCAGAAAAAAATAATTATAACTTGAATTTTAAATTGTCTTCTGAGTTAAGTGGGTAATTTCAGTCTAATGTAACACATTGTAAAGACTAAAATTTAGCTTTCCTTATCTCCAAAAAGGCAGACTTAACTTGTTTTTAGGCAGAACTCAACTTAATATGACGGACGAATAGACCAGAAGCCTGTAGGTTACTTTAATCCTTTGTAAAAGAAACAAAAATATGCCTCAATGTTGTGAATATTGAGACTATCTGGTTTTTGGTTTTTGGTCGTTTGTTTTTTGTTTTTTTCAGTTACCATGCATATACTCTGTAAATCTAAGGCAGTCCTGGAATTTAAAACTACTCATACTCCTTTCATTCAAACTCCTACCCTACACGGATAGCTACGTTCTACAGAAGGCTTGGGGCCACTACCATTAAGGTCCAGAGTACAAAAAGTTAGGTTTTAGAGAAGCTATGGGTTCAGAAGTATGAGTAAAATGAAATGCAAGACTATCTTAGGGGAGGCCGCAAAGTACTATAGGTTTATGAGTGGTTAATCTTGATCTTTGGAGTAAGCTTTGCCACTTTAAAAATGAAGTATTGGACCAGATGATTTCAAGGTCTTTGATTATATAACTGGGTGAATGGTGGACAACAGTAACTGGGTGAATAGGGAACAGGTGCCAGATTCCAGTTTCTAGTCTCCTCTTCCTGGGATGTGCTTTTTTACACTAAATCTGAAAGTTTTTATTTTGATTTTTTAAATTTCTAAACTTACTGAAACTATGGAAGTTAAAATAAAGTTAAATTAACAAACTTCTTTTAAACATGAAAACACCTCTAGCTAAATTGAGGGGCTATCAGTTATTCCCACATAATTTAGTGTGAATTGGTGTTTGCATGAGAACATGAAAGTTTTGATTTTGGAGAGGTTGTATATGCAAGTAATTTTATAAAATAAATTTTGAAGCTCTAAAGGGTTTTACCGAGTAGTTGAGATCTTAAAAGCGACTTGAGGGCTTTTAGAGACAGGGAGAGACGTCAAGGAGATGAGAGGATATAACACAATTTGCTCACTTCAAGTTTTGGATCTCAGTAAGTTAAACTCACTTAGGAGGGATGTATTTTTTTTTTTTTTTAAAGAAACCTAGCCTTGTGGAGGGAATGTGCATTTATTAGTCTAACCTGGTTTTTTTAATGCCCCAAAGAACTGAACTATGGAAACATTAAAGTGAAATCTCTAAGAATAACTTCTGTACATTTCATGGGTCTTCTAGTGAACTTTTACATATTCCTATAGCTACTATTATATAGCCTAAGTACCTAATAGAAACCCAGTGCTATAGAGTCATATCTCTTCAAAATTCTTTCCAGACTCCAAATTTGAGAAATGTAGTGTAATACTATTTAGATGTGTTTATGAACAAAAGAGTTTCTGTGGATACTTTGTTATTTCATTTTTAGTGTGAGGGTGTAACTTGTTTTCAGTGTAACTTTATGTAAATTTGGTTTCTCTACTTTGTGATTCTACTTAGGAGTTCTAAAAACTACTCAAGAGTTTACAACAGAGATCATTTAGATATTTTTGAACCCAAAAAAGGGTGCTCAAAAAAGATTTGATATGTGTATGTTAAATTGGGGTGGTAGAGGTACGACTGCTTTATTCATGGGACAGTTGATGATGTATTTCTGCAAAGGGTATTGTAAAAGAACTAGTTTCAGCTTTGAGGATGAGTTTTTTAAACACATTATGATTTATGATTCACATGGGTGTTCTGTGAAATAAATTTTGTTTTACACTGTACCAGAGAGACTAGAATTATTCCTATGATATACTATTTAACTGTTAATGTGGAAGTCTACATATGTGAATGTGAATCACAAAATGATACCTTAGAATGCTGTAATTCTAAATTAGGCTTATCTCAATTTTATGGTCATTATTTCAAATATATAAATTAGCCTCAGCAGGATTTTTGAACACTTCCTGTGAAAGAAAGCATAGATGGGCCATATGTAAAGGGGATAAAGGGATATGCTCTATGTAGCAAAACATTTTATCCAAAGACATTAGTGTGTTAATATGATAAATGAAAATTTTGTGAGTTATCACTGTGAAGGTTGCTAATAAAAATAGCTTATGAAATAAATTATGTGTCTTTGAATAGAATCTTGTTCTTGTTGGTGTATGCTAATAATAGAAAACAGTGAGATAGGTGTTCAAAGAAGCGAGTTGTTGGATCAGGTATCTAGTTAACTGTGTGAACTCAGGAAGGACATTTAATTTGTACCTACCTTTTCCCAACTCTCCCATTTCTCACCCTTTCAAATCTATTCTTTTACTCACTGCCTTTAGAAAGTCTTCCTTATAAACCACTGCTTGGAAGTCTGTTAGGGTTCAGCTTCGGTTAAAGAATGAAGTTCAAACTCCTTAGTTTGATATCAGAGACACTCCCCTCTTGGCGTGCTCTCTTGCCCCATCTCTGCCTATCAGAATATTATTCATCCTTAGCTTCTGTTGAAATTCTGCTTTCTATATGAGTCATTCTTTATTTACCATAACCAGAAGTATACTTTTTTTTTTTGATGAACTCTGTTTGTATTGTAAGTTTTCCGTTCGTTTTATTTCTCAACTATATTGTAACTGTTTGGAGGGCAGAAATGATCTTATTTTGTATTATTTATAATGCCTTGCACAAAACATGCTTAATAAGTATTTTTTAAATAAATAAATGAATTCATGATATCTGTCCTAATATGTACACAGAATTTTTTTAAGGTTTAATAATTGGAAGATTTTAAGTGTTGACATGTAATTTTAAAAATATGGTATGGCAAATTACAGTTTACATTTAGAAAAACTTCTTTAAAGAGGGTTATATAAATACAAGTGAATTAAATAGCATTTTTTTATATATAGTCCAAATTATGTTAGAAAAGTAGTTCTTGTTATTCACAATAGCCAAGATATGAAAACAACCTAAGTATCTGTCAATGGATGAATGGGTAAAGATGTATATGTATATACAGTGGAATATTATTTAGCTATGAGAAAGAAGGACATATTGCCATTTGCAACAACATGGATGGACCTTGAGGGCATTATGCTAAGTGAAGTAAGTCAGACAAAGATAAATATTGTATGATATCACTTAATATGTGGAATCTAAAAAAGCCAAAATCATTGAAACAGAGGCTAGAATGGTGGTTACCAGGGGCTGGGTGGGCTGGGGAAAGTGGGATGTTGATCAAAGAGTACAAACTTCCAGCTGTAAAATGAGTAAGTTGTGGGGAATCTAATGTACAGCGTTGTGATTATAATTAATAATGCTGTATTATATACTTGAAAGTTGTTAAGGGCGTAGATCTTAAATGTTCTCACCACAAAAAAGAAATGGTAATTATGTGACTTGATTCAAGTGTTAGCTCACAGTATGGTGGTGATCATTTTATAAGATACAAGTGTATCACACCAACATGTATGTTTTAAACTTAACAGTGTTCTATGTCAATGATATCAGTAGAGCTGGAAATAAAAGTGGTACCTGATAAAGGGACCTACTTTAATTTTATTAGATAATCTGTAGTTTATGAAAACTTAAATTATTGTGCAGTATTATAATCAGTGGGAACTGTTGGCTCCCAGTATGTGTTTATATAAACATAACCTATGGAAAAAGAAAGACACACAAAAAAGAAGCAGTATAAACAAATAAAGGTATTTCACTCATCTTTAGTTGCTTGTGAATCATGATCCACATTATAGGTTAAACATTCATTCTGAGCTTACTGTGCGGTTTGTGCTTCACATAATGGGAAGCCAATTTTCATGATTTTTGCCCTGTTCTCATAGTACCTATCCAGTCTAACTCATAAACTTGAGATTACCTTTCAAAATACAGTAATTTATATCTTTACTATGAAATGGAAAGCTAGCACCACTTGTATAAATAGAGGGTTACTGTATGAGGGAAATACAATAAAAACAATGTTATGGAAATCCCTTCCTGTTAAGGGCTCTTGCCCTGTTCTTAAAAAGGGCAGTTAGCAGATATACATGAGAGCGGTTTAAAAGTAAATTAGCACCTCATACATATTTCTTCCTTATCTAAACCAAAAGGGTTAAAAAAGAACTGAAAAAATTATTTTCTTACTATATGTTTAAATATTTAATACAATGTTTTTATGCAGTTTATGAAATTAGGAAAAATAAATTTTCAATTTAAAAATATTTTTAAATATTCTAGAATTCAGACTTGCTACAAAGTGAGACAGTTACTTAATTTTTTTTTTATTGACCAGCAAGCATCAGTTGGTTGGAGTCAAGGTATCTTATTTTGCTTTTAAGTTCATTATAATAATTGCTTTCCTTTGGGTTGCCATTACAAACCTATTTGTCGTCTCAAGTGATTTGCCTTATTTCGATCATAAATTATACATAAATTTACATATGAAATTTTTTTGATATTGCGGTTTTACAGTAGAATTTGCTGTGATTTAATTTTCTAACAGCTTTATTGAGGTTTATAAATATGTAAGTGCACCAGTGTGTGGCTCAGTGGTTGAGCATCAACCTGTGTTCCAGGAGATCGCATTTCGATTCTTGGTTGGGGTATATGCCTGGGTTGCGGGCTTGATCCCCAGTAGACGTGCAGGAGGCAGCCGATCAATGACTCTCTCATCATTGATGTTTCTATTTCTCTCCCCCTCCCTTTCTCTGAAATTAGTAAAGACATATAAAAAATAAGTGCACAGTAATTTTTAGTAAACTTACAGAGTTGTGCAGCCATCTTCATAGTCTAGTTTTAGAACATTATTAATAACCCAAAAAGTATTATCCCCATTTGCATTCAACCTCTGCTTCCACTCCAACCCCCGGAAAACCATTGATTGGCCTGCTTTATGTCCCTTTGGATTTGACTTTTCTGGAAATTTCATATAAATGTAATCATACAATATGTGGTCTTTTATATCTGGCTTTTATTTAGCATAATGTTTTTGTGGAGCTTTTTATTGCTGAGTATTCCATTGTATTAGTATACCACAGTTTTTAAATCCATGCAGCAGTTGATGGGTATTTGGGTTGTGTCTAACTTGGGGCCACTGTGAATAATGCTGCTATATAAACATTTGTTGACATGTCTTTGTGTGGATATATATTACCATTTCTTCTGAGGAGATATCTAGGAATGGAACTGCTAGGTCATATGGCAAATTTATGTTTAGCTTTTTAGGAAACTGCCAAACTGTTCCAAAGTAGCTGTAGTATTTTACATCTCCACCAGCAATGTATGAAGTTTTGTTTCTCTGCATCCTTTTATTGTAGACATTTGAGTGAGCTTGTTGAGGTATCTCATTGTGACTTTAATGATTAATAATGTGTTTATTAGCCATTTGAATACCTTATTTGGTGAAATGTCTATGCAAATTGGCTTTCCTCCCCCCCTTTTATTTTTTTAATTATTTAGAAAAGCAAGCAAGAATTTATTGGCTGCAGCAAAAATATACTTAGAACAGTGAAACAAGGAAGGACACAGAGAAGGCAACAGGAGAGCTTAGGCTGGGCTGCTTTGGCTCACTGGGAAGTAAGAGAAAAGAGGGCCTTGGAGACAGGTTCAGGGGGTTAGCCTGGGATGAGCTGCCGCTGCCCATTGCTCCCCTGGTTGCAAGTCTCATGGGGTCCCTTAGAGATTAGGGGATAGTGCCTGTGGGGGAAGGAGAGGTTCCAAGGGAATGGCGTGCTCCCTGGAGGAAGAGTGCTCCCCTCCTTTTAAATTGGAGTGTTTATCTTACTGGGTTTTAAGAGTTCTTTATATACTCTGGATACAAGTTCTTTATCAGATTGATATTATTTGCATATATTTTCTCACAGTCTGTGATTTGTCTTTTGTTTCTTCATAGTGTCTTTTGGAGAGCAAAAGTTTAATTTTGATGAAGTTTATCTTTTTTTCTTTTATGAATCATGCTTTTTGTATCTTATCTAAGAAACTTTTGGCCAATCCAAGGTCACAAGTGTTATCTATGCTTTCTTTTATAAGTTTTATAGTTTAAGTTCTTATACATAGGTTTTTCATGCCTTTTGAGTTGATTTTATATATGGTATGAGGCAAAGATCTAACTTTAGTTGTTTTTTTGAATACAGATTCAGTTGTTTTAGCACCATTTTTTGGAAAGACTCTTCACTATTGAATTGCATTGGCACTTTTTTCAAAACCCAATTGATAAATATAGTGGTTTATTTCTGTTTTTTTTCTGTTCAATTCTCTTGATCAATATATGTCATCATGCATGCATCACACTGTAGCTTTCTAGCAAGTTTAGAAATTGAGTGGTGAAAGTCCTATTTTGTTTTTGTTTTAAAAATTATTTTGCTTATTCTAGATCTATTGCATTTCCATATAGATTTTAGGATCATCATGTCAATTTCTATCCCCAAAACCCTTGCTGGGACATTCAGGGGACTGCACTAAATTTGTAGATCAATACAGAGAGTTGCAATTTTAGGATAGAATCTTCCAGTCAATGAACACTCAGTGTGTCTCTATTTGGGTTGTAAAAAATTTCTCTTAGCAGTATTTTGTAGTTTCCAGCATATAGGTCTTTCCCTTTTGTTAAATTTATTCATAAATGTTTTATTTATCTTTTATGATGCTGTTTGAATGTAATTTGTTAACTTCATTTTCATATTGTTATTGGCATATAGTGTAGATATAAAACTGATTTTTGTGTATTGCTCTCCTGCAACATTGCCAAAACTTGTTTGTTCTAGTAGTTTTTTTGTAGTTAGAACTAATAAACAAATTTAGCAATATTAAAAGACACAAAATTAACACACCAAATAAGTTGCATTTCTATACAGTAACAATAAACATCCAGAAATGAAATTAAGATGACAGTTCCATTTATTATAGCATCAAAAAGAATAAAGTACTTAGGATTAAACTTAACTAAGGAAGTGAAAGACTTGTGTGTTCGAAACTACAAAGCTGTCCCATCCATAATCATTGATTGGAAGACTTAACGTTGTTAAAATGCCAATACTACCCAAAGCAATCTACAAATTCAGTGCAATCCCACCAGTTTGCTTTTTGCAGGAATATAAAAACCCATCCTAAAATTAATAGGGTATCTTAAGGAAATCCCCTATCACCCTAGCTAAAATTTTATCGATTTTGTGGATCTTTTCAGTGAACCAACTTTTGGTTTTACTGATCTTAGCCTATCCTTTGTGTTTTACTTTGTTGGTTTTTTAAATTATTATTTTTTCTGCTTGCTTTAGGTTTAATTTGCTTTATATTTGCTAGGTTGGAAGCATAGATTATTAATTTTATTTTATCTTTAAAATATAGGCATCTTAAGCTGTAAGTTTTTCTAAACACTGCTTTAACTATATTCCATAACTTTAAAAAAGAAAAAAAACTCTATTGATTTCAGAGAGAGGGAGGGAGAGAGAAACATCAATGATGAGAGAGTTAATTGATTGGCTGCCCCCTGCACGCCCTCTACTGGGGATTGAGCCCACAACCTGGGCATGTGCCCTTACCAGGAATCAAAACGCAGTCTCCTGGATCATAGGTTGTGCTCAACTTCTGAGCCATGCCAGCCAGGCTCCATAACTATTTTTTTGAGCAGTTTTTAGTTTACAATAAAATTGAGAGGAAGGTATACAGATTTCCCACCCCCTGCACCTGTATAGCTTCCCCCTTTAGCAACATCACTCATCAGAATGGATTTTTTAATTTTTATTTTTTTTGTCAAGGATGAACCTATATTGACATCATTATCACCCTGTTGGGTCTCAACCTCCTAGGAGGCTTACCTGGTGTAATCTGAAACTGGCCCCCATATACAGAGGGCATAGGAGACCTAAGAACAAGGTATACCATTTCAGATTGGTACTTGGAAGTTTTAATAAGCAAGGGAACTTAATGAGGCTTGTCTTGGGTGGCCATAAATGAGTAGATTACCATATCCACTTGCCAGATCTTAAAAGTTTTATATAAAGGCCTTAACTGGGGTCAGTCATGTATTTAATCTAGACAGTCTCAACAATACATTTCTATCTCAAGGCTATATCCTTAGAACAACTTCTGGAGAGCAGGGAAAGCAAGTGCACATTGCAAATCATAGGGGAGAGGATGGGGAGCCTCCAATTACCTGGGTCCGGCTCATGGGTCAGCAGGTTTTCATGTCTTTTTTATCACCTTCCCCAGCACACCCAAAGTCCATAGTTTACCTGAGTTTACTCTTGGTGTTGTATGTTCATTGGCTTTGGACAAATGTATAACGACATATATTCATCATTGTAATATACAGAATACTTTTTTTGCCGTCAAAATCCTCTGTTTTCTGCCTGTTCATCTCCCCTCATTCCGCAACTTTTGATGTATTTGAATTTTGTTTTCAGTTCAGTTTTTAAACTTTTAAAAAGCCATTTCTTTGAATAATGGGTTATTAAGAAATGTGTGGTTTAAATTCCAAATATATGAGGATATCCCCAAATCTTTGTTTTTGATTTTTAGCTTAATTCCATGTGGTTAGGGAATATATTTTATATTATTTTATTTTTTTTGAGGTTATTAAAATCTGTTTTGTGGGTTAGTGTGTCATTTGTGTTAGAAAATTTTCTATGTGGACTTATAAAGTATGCATTCTGCTGTTGGCAGAGTGTTCTCTAAATGTTAGGTTAAACTGGTCGGCATGATTGTTCATATTTTCTATATCCTTGCTAATAATGCTCAGTCTAGTTTTAACAGTTATTGAGAGTGGAAATTGAATTGCCTGTTTCCTCTTTAAGTTCTGTCAGTTTTTGCTTTATGTATTTTGGGTTTGTATATATTTAAAATTATTATATGTTCTTTTGGTATTAACCCCTTTATCATTATGAAATGTTTCTCCTAATTTTTTTTCTTAAGGTATATTTTTTATATTACCACTACAGTTCTCTTATGGCTACCACTTGTATGACATACTTTTTCCATCCTTTTACTTTCAAACTACTTATCTTATGTCTTTGAGTCTGAAGCTGTCTTATATGGACAGCTTATATTTAGATCTTGGCTTTTTTATTTTTTGTTACTGTTTTTAAAAATCTAGTCTGATGATCCCTGCTGTTTGGAGTGTTTAGTCTATTCACATATAATGTAATTATTGATGTTGTTGGTTTTACATTAGTTGTTTTGCTGTTTGTTGTCTGTATCTCTCATGTCTTTTATTTATCTGTTACTCCTTTAATTATTTTGATTTCTTAACTATACTTTTAGAGTTACTTTACTAATGGTTTCTCTAACAGTTATAATGTGGATTTTATTACAGTACACTTCAGGTTGAAATTTATTTAATTGTAGTAAAATAGCAATTTTTCAACCTCTTTCATTTTGCTTTCATGTTTTTAATGTGGTAATGTATATATAAGATAAAATTTACCATTTTAGTAATTTTAAATGTGCAGTTCTGTGGCACATTGTTGTACAACCATCACCATCAGACATTTGCAGAACTTTTTCAGTCTTTCCAAATTGAAACTCCATATCCAGTAAACAATAATTCCCCATTTCCTCCTCCTTCCAGCCCCTGGCAAACAACATTCTACTTTTTGTCTCTATGAGCTTGACTGTGGTGGAAACACAATATTTGTCCTTTAGTGAGAGACTTATTTCACATAGCATGTCTTCAGGGCTCTTTCATGCTATAATATGTCCAAAATTTGCTTCCTTTTTAAGGCTGAGTAATATTCAGGTGTGTGTGTGTGCGTGCGTTTATGTGTTATATTTTGTATATGCATTCATTCATTGATGGACAGTTGGGTTGCTTTCACTTTTTGGCTGTTGTGAATAGTGCTGCTGTGAACATTGGTGTACAAATATCTGTTTGAGTCCCAGCTTTTGATTCCTTTGTGTATGTCCCCCAAAGTGAAATTGCTGAATCATATGGTAATTCTATGTCTAATTTTTATAGAAATTTCTTTTTTTTTTAGAAATCTTAATATCATTTTTGACTGTGGCTCTACCATTTTACATTACCACCAGAAATACACAAGGGTTACAGTTTCTCCACATTCTTGCCAATGCCTGTTCTTTGGGGGTTTTTAGACAAGAATTATTACATTTTTTATTTGTATTTATTTATTTTTGTTAATCCTTACCCAAGGATATTTTTTCCATTTATGTGGATATCCAGTGAATGGTCTTGGTGCCCTTATTGAAAATCTTACAATCCTATATGCGAGGATTTATTCCTGGGCTCTCTGTTTCGTAGGTCTGTTTTGATTGCCATAGCGTTGTAGCAAGTTTTGAAATTAGAAAGGGTGAGGCTTCCGATTTTGCTCTTCTTCAAGATTGTTTTTGGCTATTTGGGGGCCCCTTGAGATTCAATATTAATTTTAAGGTGAACTTCCACATTTTTGCAAAAAAAAAATTGTGAGAGGATTTTGACGGATTGCATTGAATCTGTAGATTGCTTTGGGTACTATGGACATCTTACTATTGTTTTTTTAAAAATTTATTTATTTTTTAATCCTCACCTGAAGCTGAATAGTAGGGTTCTATTGTATGGATACACCACATTTTCTTTATCCACTTACCTGACAATGGACATTTGAGTTGTTGCCGTATCTTGATGGTTGTGAATAGAACTCTAGTGAATAGGACTGGAGTGAATATGGGAGAGCCATCTCTTCCAGGTCCTTATTTCGCTTCTTTGGATGAATACTCAGAAGCAAGATTGCTGGGTTATATAGTAGTTTTATTTTTAATTTTTTGAGTAACCTCTCTTTTCCATATTGGCTATACCATGTTGCATTTCCAACAGCAGTGTGCAAGGGTTCCAATTTCTCCACATCCTCGCCAACACTTTTTGAATTTATTTTAGTAATGGTCACTGTGATGGGTATGAAGTGATATCTCATTGTGGTTTTGATTTTCATTTCCATGATGATAGTAACATTGAACATTTTTTCATATATCTAAGCAATTTGTATGTCTTTTTTGGAAAAATGTGTCTTTAGGCTATTTTTTTAATTGGTTATTAGTTTCCTTGTAGTTACAGGAGATTCTCATATGTTTTAGAAATTAATGCATTATCAAATACATGGTTTGCAAATATTTTCTCCCATACTATAGATTTGCCTTTTCACTCTGTTGATGTTTCCTTTGTTGTGCAGAAGCTTTTTAGTTTGATGTAGTTCCTCTGGTTTGTTTTTGCTTTTGTTGCATGTGCTTTGGTGTTATCCATGAAATCATCTCCAAGACCTATGTTGTAAAGCTTTTCTCTATGATTTTTTCTAGGAGTTTTATAGTTTCAGTTTGTACCTTTAAGCCTTTAATCCATTTTGAATTGATTTTTATGTATAGTGTTAAAGGTCCAATTTTATTCTTTTGCATGTGACTGTCCATTTTTTCCAACAGCATCTGTTAAAGAGACTATACTCTTTCCATTGTGTATACTTGGAACCTTTGTCGAAGATTAGTTGACATGTATGTCTGAATTTCTAGGCTCTTCACTCTTTAATTGGTCTGTGTCTGTCTTTATGCCAGTATTATACTGTTTCAACTGTTGTAGTTTTGTAATATACAGAAAGCCCTTAAATAACATCATTTTGTTATAATGTTGATGAGGTGCCCTAGGAACTTAACCCTTGTTTAGATCAACTAGCCTATGTTAAAATTGGCTTTATGTGTCATTTCGCTTAAAGTCACCAAACTGACTGACGTTGAGTATTTACTATATTTAGAAATCAAGAAGTGTGATGCCTCCTGCTTTGTTGTTCTTTCTCACAGTTGATTTGGCTTTTCGAAATCTTTTGTGGTTCCATATGAATTTAAAATTTTTTTTTTTCTATTTCTGTAAAAATTACCATTGTGATTTTGATAGGGATTGCATTGAATTTGTACATTTCTTGGGGGTAATATGGACATTAACAATGTTAAGTTTTCCAGTCCACAAACATGGGATGTCTTTTCATTTGTGTGTTTTAAATTTTTTTTCATCAGTTAGTATTTTGTAGTTTTCAGAGTGCAAGTCTCTCACGAGCTCTATACAGTCAGTAATTTATTATGTTATTAATTTTTGGTGCTATTGAAAATGGGATTCCTTTCCTGATTTCCTTTTCAGATTGTTTACTGTTAAGTGTGTAAAATGCAATTGATTTTTATATGTTGATTTTGTATCTTGAAACTACTGAATTTTTTTTATTAGTGGTAAGAGGGTTTTTTTGTTTTTTAATGGAGTCTGTAGTATTTTCTATATATAAGATAATGTTGCTTGCATACAGGGAGAATTTTACTTCCTCATTTCAGACTTGGATGCCTTTTATTTCTTTTTCTTGCCTACTGGTTCTGGCTAGGATTTCCAGTACTGTGTTAAGTAGAAGTGGCGAGAGTAGGCATCCTTGCCTTCTTCCTGATCTTAGAGGATAAACTTTTAATTTTTTAGTGCTGGGTATGATTTAGCTGTGGGCCTTATATATGGCCTTCTTAATGTTGAAGCACTTCTGTTCCTAATTTGTTGAGAGCTTTTATTATGAAAGGATGTTGAATTTTGTCAGGCACTTTTTGTACATTTATTAAGACCATCATGTGATTTTTATTATTTGTTCTGTTAATGTATTACATTAGTCCATTTTTGTTTGTTGACCCATTCTTGCATTCCAGAGATAAATCAAACCTGGTTGGTGTATGATTCTTTTAATGTGCCATTGAATTCAGTCTTCAGGTATTCTTTTGAGGATTTTTGCATCTCTATGTATCCAGGGATATTGATCTGTGGTTTTTTTCTAGTGGTGCCTCTGTCTGGCTTTGACATCAGGGTAATGCAGGCCTCATAAAATGATTTTGGAAGTATTTTCATCTCTTCAGTATTTTGGAAAAATTTGAGAATTGACATTAATTTTTTAAATGTTTGGTAGAATTTATCAGTGAAGCCATCTTGTCCTGGGCTTTCCTTTGTTGGGAGGTTTTCATCACAAATTTAATTGCCATACAAATTATAGGTCTGTTCGAATTTTCTGTTTCTTCATGATGATTTAGTCTTGGTATGTTGTGTATCTCTAAGAATTTATTCATTTCTACTAGTTAAGTAGCTTGTTGCCTTACAACTGTTTGTAGTCATTTTTTATGATTCTTTGTATTTCTATGGTATCAATTGCAATGTCTTCCTTTTCATTTCTGTATTTAAGTTCTTTTTTTTCTTAGTCTGTCGCCAGACTGGGGCCAGGCCTGAGTCTGCATCAGGCTGGCCTGTAGTGTATGGGTTCTTGACTTCATGCAGGAAAGATTTCACAACATAAGTCCAGGTCATTTTTTAAGACTTTATTAAAGCTAGACACAGTGAGAATTCAGGAGAAAGAAAATTAAAAGTTCTTGCTTAAAATAAGGCTTGGGCGAGCTTCAGAGAGGCATCCTTTGTCTTGAGGGCTTTTATGTGTCTTTGCTGGCCGGAACCCTTGGGGAGATCTCAAGGAGGGTTTCTGTAGAATATTCTTCATTTTTCCAGGTGTATTCTTAAATATGTTGATGTACCAAAATAAGTGCGTAGAAGGAGTAGGGTCATTTTCTGGTCAGCTTTCTTTGCCTCTATCTTGGATTTGTTTGACTCTAATTGAGTTTTTTGTTATTTCCTCCCCTGACTTCATCTGTCTTTGTATTTGGCTGGCACTAATTGGGAATCTGTTTTCTATCTCCCTTACCATGGTGATTTAAGCTACTTACTCCTTGGTTAGGGAAGAGAGGTATAAGCTATTTGCTTTCAAGTGTACTTGGTTAGGGAAGATAAGCTCTTGCTATTTACTAGCTGACTGTAAATTGCTTGACTCCCTTGGCCCTATTGTCTAACCGTTTGCCTCAGTTTCCCTTTCCCACTTGCCAAAAAAATTCTCCTGACATCTTAACTATCCTGCCTCAAGTCTAGCTGAAGGTTTGTCAGTTTTGTTTATCTTTTAAAAAACCAATTGTTTTGTTATTTTTATTTTGCTTTACTATTATCTATTTCACTTATTTCTGCTTTAGTCTTATTTAACTTTGAACTTCATTCTTTTTCTATTTCCTTGAGGTATAAAATCAGGTTGTTTTGAGATCTTTTTAAATGTAGGCTTTTATCACTATAAGCTTCCTTCATAGTACTACTTCTGCTGCATTCATAGATTTTGGTATGTTGTGTTTTAGTCTTTGTTTATTCAGGATATTTTCTGATTTTCCTTTAGATTTTTCCTTTGACCCATTTGTTGTTGTTGTTCAAGAACATGTTTGATTTTCACATATTTGTGAATTTTCTAGTTTTTCTTTTGCTATTGGTTTCAAGTAGCATTCCATTGTGGTCAGAAATGATAGTTGGTATGATTTCAGTCTTCTTAAATTTGTTAAGACTTGTTTTGTCACCTAACCATTAGAGTATTACAGTATCCTGTATTTGTCTACACATTTACCCATACCAACCAATTTTGTACTTTTTTATGCTGTTGTATTGCTGTTTAGTGACCTTTCATGTCAATGTAAAGAACCCCCTTTAGCATTTCTGGTAAGTAGGTCTAGTGGTGATAAACTTCCTCAGCTTTTGTTTGTTTAGGAAAGACTCTCTTTCATTTTTGAAGAACAGTTTTGCTGGATGTAATATTCTTGTTTGGCAGCTTTTGAATATATCATTGCACTCCTTTCTGGCCTGCAAGGTTTCTGCTGAGAAATCCACTTACAGTCTTACGGGGGTTCTGTGGTACCCGACAAGTTGCCTTTTTCTTTTGTTTTCAAAATATTCTCTTTGCTTTTACTTTTGACAGTTTTTAAGTTCTCTTAGTGTGGATTTAAGTTCCTTTTTTGGGACTTCTTTGGACGTATTGTATCTGGATGTCCATTTCCATTTTCAGTCTATTTCTTTGAATAAGTTTTCTCGTCACTTCTCTCTTCTCTCCTCTCCTCTCCTCTTCTGTGTATATACTGGTCTGCTTGTTGGTGTCACATAGTCCCTTAAACTTTCTTCACTCTTTTTTTTTGCGCTTGTGATTGATTTCAAATAACCTTTCTTAGAGTTTGCTGATCCTTTTTTTTTTTTATCCTCACCCCAGGATATTTTTTTATTGCTTTTCAGAGGGGGTGGGGGGGAGACGTATTGATTGGTTGCCTCCCACACACCCTGACTGGGGTGGAGATAGAGCCTACAACTGAGGTACATGCCCTTGTCTGGAATTGAACTTGATACCCTTCAGTCCTTGGCCGATGCTCTAACCGCTGAACCAAACCAGCTAGGGCTGCTGATCCTTTCTTATCTAGATGTAGTCTCTTGTTGAACTCCTCTAGAGAATTTTATTATTTCAGTTATTATATTCTTTAACTCCATGATTTCTATTTGTTACTTTTTTATATTTCTTTTCTCTTTGTTGAAATTCACTTTGTTCATCCATTATTTTCCTGACCTTACTGAGCATCTTTCTGATGGTTATTTTTAATTACCTGTCTGGTAAATTATGTGTCTCTGTTTCATTAGGGTTTGTTTCTGGAGATTTATCTTCTTTCCTTTGTTTGGAACATACTTGCTTGTTTTTTATCTTCATTAACTCTGTGTTGGTGACTGCTTATTTGACAGAGCAGCCACCTCTCCCAGTCTTCACAAACTGGTCTCATATGTTAGAAGCCAGTCAGTCAGTTGGCAAGAGATTTCTGATAGCCTCTCAAACCTCATGTCAGTTTAATGCTCTTCCTTTGTTCTTTGCAGTTATCCATTATCTAGAGTATGTTGGGTTCCCTAAGTGCACTTCAACAAGTGAACTGAAAATTGTTCATCCTGAAAAGTTGGATTCAACTCTTTCCCTTCCTAAAGGATAAGCTGGGAGCTGGGGCCATACCCCCCAGTCTCTGTGCTTCTGTGCTGAGCTAGGAGTGGGGTTAGGGCAACTCAAACACCTCTGTCTCTGTTTTCACTAGCTCCTTGGTGACCAGATTTGCCAGGTCTCATCAATGCCCTGTGAAAAGCAAGGCAGAACCCCCCTGTGCACTTTGGGCAGCCTCCAGAAAAGTTTGGGCATTGGCGCTGTGGACTAACTTGCTCCCCAGAGAGAAGTTGCAAGCTGGGGGTTATTGTCCACTTGTTTTGTGCTAAGCCAGGGGCAGGGGCTATGGCAACTGCCTTCCTAAATTTCTGTGTCTGTTCTCACTTAGGTCCCAGACAGCCAGATTTTTCTAGATCCCATCAGCACTATAAGACAGGCAAGGCAAAAGCCATTCCTTTGGATTGCCCCCATAGAAGTTTGTGCATTGGACATGTGGACTAGTGCTTTCTTTGCCCAGGAAAGAGCTGTGAACTGGAATCTTCCCTCTGCTCGCTCTTTGCTGAGCTGTGATAGGGTGACTATCAGTCCAAGCTACTGTCTCTATTCTCCCCAAGGTGGCTAGATTATGCTGGTTCTGTCAGTCTGGCAAGACAGAGGCCAGTTCTCTGGGGAGCTTTTGTAGAAAGGTTGGGGCATTGGACATGCAGCTCACCTCTTTTGCTCCTAGGGGATTAGCTGGGAACTGAAGGATTTCTTGGCATTGTATTGGGGGTAGAAATTCTGACAAGAGTGTGTCCTGAATCTCCCTATCAGGTTTGATGAGTCTAATTTCATGTTTATCCAGCATTCAGGTGCCTTTCAACTAGTTTCTGGAATACTCAAAAGTGGAATTTTTTCTGTGAATTGTTGCTGAATCTGTATTTGTGTGTGGGGTGTGTTCGGGGGAGAGTCCAGCTCTTCCTATTCTGCTATCTTTGCTGATGTCACTCCTCCCAAGGTGCTTGTTTTTAACTTTCCGTTGATAATTGAAGTACAAACAGCTAATGTCTAGCAGTTTTAATGAGTTTGGAGCATTGTTAGCTTTTTAGAAACATTTGTACTTAATTTTTAGAGATTAAAGAAAGCTTTTAAGGGAATGGCCTATATAACTTTGACCATCCAAAGTAAAAGAAGCTATCCATAAAAACTGTATTCTGGTTGTAAATTAGTTTTTTATATGGATACAGTTAGCAATCCCAAACAATTCTATGTATCTAGTAGGGTCAAACAAAGAACTAAATTAATTTTAAGAAATTATAGCCAGTTTTCTCACTGTCAGAAAAAATTTACAGGTAAGTAAAGGAGAAGGTTAGAGTGAACTGCTGTGCCTTATTAAAGTCACGTGTTTCTGTGCATAAAGACATGCATATATTGAAAGAAATATAAAGAGGTATATGTGTATAAATTGGTTGGTATAGGCACATAGATTTTACACTGTGTTTTTTGAGAGGACCTAGAAGCTAGAAGCAATGACACTAGCAACAAACATCTTGTTTCTAGATCTTGTTTTCTAAATACTATTCTCTAATAAAAAGAAACAGGAGTCCCTGGAAAATATGGCTGATTCTAGGGCAGGGGCAGAGAAAGTACAAGATGATCCTGTGGAATCTTCTTGTGTGCCAGAAAGTGGATGTCCAGTTATTTCAGCACCATTTGTTGAAAAAACAATCCAGTTCCTATCGTGTTGCTTTTGTTCCTTTATTAAAAGTCAGTTGACTATATTTATATGGGTGTATTTCTGGGCACTCTATTCTGTTCCATTGACCTGTTTTCTTTTTTTTTGCAAGTACCACTTTGTCTTCATTATATCTTTATAGTAAGTCTTGAAGTTGGGAATATCGGTCCTCCGACTCAGTTCTTTTCCTTCAACATTGAATTCGCCATTCTAGTTATTTTGCTTCTCCATATAAACTTCAGAATCATTCTGCTGATATCTCTAAAATAACTTGCTGTGATTTTGTTTGGGGTTGTGTAGACTCTAGATCAAGTTGGGAAGAACTAATATCTTGATAATGTTGAGTCTTCCTATCTATGAATTTGGAATATATTTCCATTTATTTAGTTCTTTTTAAATTTTGTTTATCAAAATTTAGTAGTTTTGTTCATATATATCTTGTACATACTTTGTTAGATTTATACCTAAATTTTTTTTGTTGCTAATGCAAATGGTATTGTGCTTTTAATTTCAAATTCCACTTGTTTATTTCTGATATATAGGAAAGCAATTGATTTTTTTTTTTAATCCTCACCTGAGGTTATTTTTTTCCATTTCTTTTCAGAGAGAGTGGTAGGGAGGAAGGGAGGGAGGGAGGGAGAGAGAGAGAAAGAGAGAGAGAAACATCAACGTGAGAGAGACGCATTGACTGGTTGCCTCCTGCACCTGCCCCGACCTGGGAGTGGGGAGCAAACCCAAATCCCAGGTATGTGCCCTTGACTAGAATAAAGCCCACTACCCTTCGGTGCGTGGGCCAACATTAACCACTGAGCTACACCAGGCAAGGTGAAAGCAATTGATTTTTATATATTAGCATTGTATCCTGAAACCTTACTATAATCACCTATTCTCACAATTTTTTTTCATGTTTGTTGGTTCTTTCAGATTTCAGGCAGTCATGTCTTCTATGAACAAAGACAGTTATCTTTCTTTTTTCCCCAATGTGTATTTCTTTTATTTCCTTTTCTTGTCTTATTGTATTAGCTAGGATTTCCCGTATGCTTTTGAAAAGGAGTGGTGAAAGGGGATGTCCTTGTTGTGATCTTAGCAGGAAAACTAAGTTTTTTACCAGTGAGTATGATATTAACTGCAGGTTATTTGTAAATGTTCTTTGTCAAGTTGAGGAAGCTCCCCTCTATTCCTAGTTTGCTGAGAGTTTTTATCATGAATGAGTGTTGGATTTTGTCAAATTAATTTTCTGTGTCTGTTAATAGCATCATGTGATTTTTCTTATCCCATTGATGTGATGGATTACACTAATTGATGTTCAAATGTTGATCCAGCCTTGCTTACCTGGAATAAATTGCACTTGTTTGTGTTTTATAATTCATTTTTATACATTTGTTGGATTAGATTTGCTAATATTTTGTTGAGAATTTTTGCAGCTATGTTCATCAGTGATATTGGCCTGTTGTTTTCCTTTCTTGTAATGTCTTTGTCTGGTTTCAGTATTAGGGTGATGCTGTCCCCATAGAAAGAGTTAGGAAGTATTTTCTCTGCTCAGTCTTCTGGAAGATTATAGAGAATTTGTTTCTTAAATTTGTCCCTTAAATATTTGGTAGAATTCACCAGTGAACCCATCTGGGCCTGTTTCTTTATATTTTTTATTTTTAATGATTATTGAGTATAGGTTCAACTTCTTTAAAAGATACAGTCCTATTCAGATTATCTTTCTTTTTGGTTCTTTTTAGTTGATTTGTTTGGATTAATTTAAGCTAATGATTTAATATTTGATTGTTATATTTTATTACACTTTTAGAATACTTTGTGATAAATTATCTTAAATTTGTTTTTATATATTCTTATGAGACATTAATAAAACACAACTGTCTTCTTTCAGCCTAGTGTGTTAATCGTAACCTACAAGGAACCTGCAAAATCATCTTCTCAGTTTGGATCCTACAAGCAAGCTGAATGGAAGCCAGATAGTACAGTGATAGCTGTGTCAGTAAGTAGATTTTTCAACTTTAATAGTGTTTTCTTATTAAATCATTACATTGCATTTGAACTTGGTTCTCTTAGGTGACTTCCTTTCAATCTTTCATACCCATTAGTGTGTTTATCTTCTGTGATGGGAATTGCTGAGCCAGATCTTCTATTCAGGTTATTTTTTCCTATATCTTCTTTCTTGATTCTTCTAATTCCTCCCATTTCTAACTGTAGTGGCCATATCCTTTTCTGTTTATTCTCCTCACTTACCTGCTTTTCCTTGAAGTCTATTTAATCCAACTTTTAAAAGCTTTTCTCTATATTCACATGGTACTCCCAAATTTATACAAGTCCTGCCCTCCGTTCCCAAGGATGTCTCACAAAAATGATAAACTTTGTGTTTATGTCATACTAAATTCTCATCTGCATTTGGATCTATTTCTGCATTTCTTTTTTGTTCCATTAATATTCTTAAATCTGGTTGATTTTACCTTTTCAGTTTTTGTTTTGTCACTGTCGTCGCCATCATCTCTTGGACTGTTATCATTACCTAATATGAATTAGCAGTAATGTATATGGTTAAACATGTATTGAGCACTACATAAGTATTTTTATAATTAGTTTATGTGGATCATATAATTTAATCTTTAAGTCAACACTTTCAAGTAGGTACAATTATCCTTCATAGTAGATAAGTATTTTGAGGCTCTAAGAAAATAAGTTTTATCCAAAGTTACACAGATAGTGTATGTTGAAGAGAGGAATTTAAACTTAGGTGCTCAGATTCCATTTACTGTACTCTTAACTGCTACACTAACTTTTCTCTTTGTTTCCTGTCCTTTTCTAGTTCATGCTATGTAATGCTTACTGGGTTAATCATCTGAGAATGATCCACATGATCAGAAATATTGAGTAGTTTCTCACTTCCCACAGTAGGGGTATTGCAGACTACCAGCTACACACCAGGTCTACCCTGCTGCCTGTTTGTGTATGGACCATGAACTAAGAATATTTTTATGTATTTAAATGGTTGAAAAAAAAATCCAAGGGGGATAATATTTTTGGCACTTGAAAATTATATGAAATTTAAATTTCATTGTTTATAAATAACATGTCTTGGAGCATGAAAATGCTAATTTGTTTACATTTTGTCTGGCTGCTTTTAAGCTGAAACCGCTGACTTGAGTAGTCCTTATAGTGACCACATGTGACACTTCCACTCTTTACTGTCCTGCTCAGTGCACCATAAATTATGGTAACACGTTTATAAATTCAGTGTTTCCAGTGAATTCATGCATCTCTCCATACCATGACATTTTTTTATTATTTTTATAGTGCATACCTATTACATCAGAAGAGGGGAAAAATAGTCTTTGGAGTGTGGATTATTTTATTATTGAATTAGATGGCAAAATACTGTGTTTATTATGCATTGACACTAGTGAAGCCAAAGGAATATAAGTTGACATTACCCAACTTAGTACTTAGTTAAATAATAATCGTAGTATTTCCAACTCAGTGAAATTAATAGTTAGAAAAATTAGCAAAGTTAAAAGGAAAAAAAATCTCATCATACCAGAAATTCTTCACAAAAATGAAAATGAAAGTAAGTTTGCTAGGACTGCTCAGTTTATTTGAATAATCAGTGCAGAGTATGAAATGACTGAGAATCACTTCCTATGAATATAGTTTGGGTAGAACACCTTCAGGTGTAAAGAGTTTCAAAGAAGTTCAAAACACACTAATTGAATACAACTTGAAGCAGAATCCACTAAGGTGTGTTTTAACTGATGATGGTAAAAATATGTGTGGAACAGAAAAAGGCTTATTTATTACTTAGTCGGACAAATTTACAAAGTTTGTGCGCATATAAGCATTTAAAGACTATGGTTAGTTTAGTTTTTTATCGGAAATAGAAGCTAACTGTCCTGACTTGCTTAACCCCGTAGCTGTTGATGGCTTAGCAGTCAGTGGTAAAGGTTTACTGTTAAATTTTTTAGCTCAGGGGCTGAGGTAGAAATTTTTTTAACTTGAAGAACCACCTGCAGGTACTGATCAGACACCGAATGACTTTGGAAGATAGCTTTTGCTGTATACTTGGTATTGTCTAATGACTTCAGTCCAAAACTACAAAACAAAACATTGCTTATATGTGAAATGTATATATGGTAAAGTCATTTGATGACAACTAATGTTTGAATCACAAGTAATGTCAGACTGCTTTTCATACTTCCACTGCTTTTAAGAGTTAAGAGAAAAGAAGTAAGATTTCTATTTCCAACAAAAATTAGCAGCAGATATATTTCCTGAGTCCAGACTATACCATTTTTCAGAACTTGATGCAATTGCAAAGGAAACTTCCATATTTCCAAATCTATTTAATTGTGAAAATGAGAAATGTTCCATTTAACCTTCAGTTGGAAGTAATTAATCTACAATGTGAGGACATGTCAAAAGGCAAACATCAGGAGAGGAATCCAATAGACTTCTCTAATTGCCTACCTGGTACTGTATATAATCAATTAAAATTATATGCTCATGGATTGATATCAGTATTTGACAGTACTTGTGTAAAAAGACATTTTCAAATGTGAGGTATGTAAAATCTCATTACAAACCAGCATTAATTGAGGAAACTTTGCAGTCTGTTTTGATATAGGGAGCACTAACTTTAAACCTAATTAAGCAAATATGTTATCCCCACAAACAAATGTCATTCTCTAGGGGATGTGTATTACAAAGAAAAAGTATACTCAATATTCATAGCTATTATATTTAGAATTTTGTAACAATAAAATTTATAAAAATTTGTTTTCTCTATTCTTTCTTTCTTTTTATTTTTCTGTATCTCTGATGCTTTGATATCTTCTGTCCTTGCTGACCCTGGAGGCACTGCAACTCCCAGGGCTAGCCAATTCCTAAAGATAGTAAAAGACTCATCTATTGATATACCTCGCATATACAAACCAACCAAGTCATAGCCTGTAACTGCAACTACCTCCTCTATGGAACTCTTACACTCTGGGCCACTATTCCCCTGCCCTAATAACCCCAGGTCAGGTACCAGTCTCTATACCACCAATAAAGGGGAAACAGTCCATTAGCTTTCTTTTTAGAGCAGAAATAATTTCACATTAATTTATTAACCTTTTACAGTCTACTAATTATTTAAGAAAGCAAAGAGGTTAGAAGAAATTATTCCTTTTCACATTGGGGAGATAAAATGTGTACATAGGTGAAGATAAAAACAACTTACTCTTTTTGGCTATTGAAAATTCAATTTGTACTTTACCTGGTTATTGCTTACAGTCTTTTTCTAGAACCTTGTGAAGATGTCATGGTGAATTTCATTTTAGCTACTGTAGTCTGGCTCATATTAAATATACTGAGTAAATGCTGGTAGGATTCAAGTTAATTCATCTCTGTATAATTGAAAATATGAATTAATGTTTTAGCTGATATGAATTTTAATATACTTACTTGTAGGATCATAAGTGGACTTTATGAAAATAAACTTTTTAAAGAACAGTTTTGTATTTACAGCCAAATCAAGGGGAAAGTATAGAGATTTCCCTATGTTCTCTTCCCCAACACATGCATAGCCTCTTCCATTATCAGCATAGGTTGAATTATGGTGGTGTTATGTTACTTTTGGTGTTGTACATTCTGTGGGTTTGGACAAATTTATAATGACATGTATCCACCATTATAGTATATACAGGGTAGTTTTACTAGCCCCCAAGTCATCCTCTGTGTTCCTCCTATTTATCTCTTCCTCTCTCATACCTCTGGCAAGCACTGATCTTTTTTTTTAATCATCACCCAAGTACATGTTTATTGATTTTTTTTTTGAGAGAGAGAGGAAGGGGATATTTATTGATTTTTGTTTTTAAAATTTTTTTTTTAAGAGAAGAAGTGGGGGGAGAAACTATGAGAAACTGACAAAAACAAGAAAAAAATTATCAGTAATTCTACCATTCATAGATAATCATTAATTTTTATTTCTGTCCTTATATATTTTTCATGGATATTTGCAGATGCTCTTATACTTAATATAGCACATGGATTTTGAAAAGCTATTGAAGTCTATTTGTTTTTAAATCCAAAGTGATACTACTATAAGTGACTGGTAATGTCACATGTTGATGGGGAACAGATTTGGTGAATCTGAGTTTTATAAGTAGAAGATTATCTGAAACATTTTTTATTTTTAGAAAGCTATCATAAATTTTCATAATCTACTTTTTTGACATCATGAACATTGTCTCACTTCGGCATTCTTGCGTCACTTGATTTTGAATGTCTGCATAGGGTTCTAATTTACAGATGAGTATAATTTTAAATTGATAAATAAATATAGGAATTTTTCTCATTTTCAGACAAAATTGAGATCTCAATTTCATTTATTTTTTTACTTAGTGTATTAGGACTCTCCTAGATTAATATATACTTCTAATTTAATTTTAGTATTTGTACAGTACTCTGTAGTATGGAAGTTTCTTATTTACTTTGCTATTTTTTACTTGCTGGACATTTGGCAACTACACACAGTGCTACAGTAAACATTATTGTACATGTATCCTTTTGTATTAGTGCATTTATTTCTTTGGGGTACTTATCCCTGTGTGGGATTGCTGGGTCAAAGTATACATGTATCTTCTTTTTAATAAATATTGCCAAATTACTTTTCAATCAAATTGTATCAGTTCCAGAATTACTCCTTAAGTGTCCCTAAGATTCCTATTTTCCCTGAATTTATGCCTGCATTATTAGATTGATGAAAAATGGTCTTGTCATTTTTATTTTCTTTGTTTTATTGCTAATGAGGTTTGGCATCTTTTCATGTTTATTGGCCTTTTGCAGTTGTTCTGCAGGTTACCTGTGTTTGTTTATTTTTTAAACCTAGTTCCATATCAGTTTTCTTCACTGTGGCTCCAGTGCCAGGAGCATTTTCTGCACATACGGTAGTCATTCACAGATTAAATTAAATAAGTAATACCTGAACATACCATTCTTTAACCATGGAAAAGGATATCCTGTCTAGGTATAAGATTCTTAGATTGAGATTCTTTTTTTTCCAGCCATGATATACTGTTCTGATGACCTCTGGTTTCTAGTGTTAGTGATGAGGTCTAGTGCTAATCTGATTCTCTTTCCTTTGCAGGCAGCCAGTTCTTTTTTTCTGAATGGTTTTTCTCTTTATGATTGAAATTTAGTCATTTCTTATTATCACTAGATAATTCTTTTCTTTTGTTTTTATTAAACTCTCTCCCTTTGTTCTCTTCTGCAGTCCCCCACCCCATTAAAACGGAATCTCAGCCTCTTCAAACTGAAGATTCAAGTGTTTCTGTACTAGGGAATTTTTCTCCTGTTATTATTATTTTTTTGAAAATATATTTTTATTGATTGCAGAAAGAGACAGAAACATCGGTGATGAGAGAGTCATTGATCGGCTGCCTCCTGCATGTCCCCCGCCGGGGATCAAGCCCACAACCTGGACATGTGCCCCTACTCGGAATCAAACCACAGTCTCCTGGATCCTAGGTCAATGCTCAACCACTGAGCCATGCTGGCCGGGCTTTTCTATTATTTTTTAAATAATACAAGAACAGAACCAAACTTGTCCTGTCCTGTATGATTTCTTAATTTTTTACTCATTCTAAAACCTGAATTTCTCCTCCAAGTCTCTCATTTTTCAATAATGACTTAATCTCTATATGTTCTGAGATTGTTTCCATTTAATCTTCTGGAATAAAAGGTTCACCTCCCACAAAAGTTTATTCTATATCAGGTCATCTGTTGAATTTTTCTTTTAGGAAATATTTAGCTCTGAAAAGTCTTATGTTCTAATACTGTCTGGAAAATCCTAAATATTTTTCCCTTAATTTACTTGCATTCTTCTCTCTCATCTATGTGACTCATTAGTAGGATCCATATATTTGAGCCATTTAGTTAGGTCTTCCATAATAAAGTTACTGAGCTTGCATATAAGTGGAATTTTTCTTTCTCGTGTTCTGTTAGCCACCCATTGAGGTCAGGCTTTCCTGTGTATCTCTCGGGCAATGCAGACCAGCAGATGTTAGCTAAAATGGCAGTTTGCAGAGGCAGACAGCTTACAAACTCTTGTCCTATGTTGAAGCTTAGGGATGAGTCACCTCTATTCCCAGGCAGTTTCTTCAAGTGGAAGGACCTTAAGCTAAAGGCTCCTTCAGACAATGAGGCCTGGGAGCAATAATTCACCGGTGTAAACTCTGCTGGCTGAAGTCATTGGGGTTATGTGGACAGCCCTATCAGTGTCCACTTGTGGGAACAGTCACATTCAGCCCTTTTCTGAGGAGAGCCATGGGCTTCTGCTTTTTAGATTTACGTAGGGAACCAGAGCCTCAAGGAGTAGCAAAACAGAACTTTCCCTCTGCCTGGTCCCTCAGCACCTGTTCTCTCCCAAGAGAACGGAAGAGAGCTTGATGAATCTGACAGCATCCTTTAGTCCATCCAGCACACATCTTGGTAATTGTACCATGAGACAAGAAGGTTAGGAATGTGGGCTCAGTCTTTCCATCTCACCAGAATCCAGAAGCTCACCTTAAACTAAACCATTTCTATCTGTTCAACTTTTTATTTGCATCTGCCTGCAACAGAGGTTATTTAAAATTTTTATTTCTTACTTTATAATATAAACTAATTCAGATGGAGAATCATTAGCTATATAATAATAATTTACAAAGGTCACTAATATTTTTGTATTACCTGTTTAGTAAAGCAGTCACTCTTTGCAAATAGCCATTTATACTAAAAGATAATCTATTGAGGTACAATAAAAATAAACATTAAGGAATTGTATATTATCACGGAATGGGTACTGGATAAGTGAACTTTCCCGGTAACCAAAGTGTAATTGGCTTTGAAGCTTTACTGATTCCAGGGGTCCTTTTCCTCTAATGCATTGTACATTTTATTAGCCTCATACATAGAATATATTTATTATGAATTAACTATTTACTTGAGGATTCAAAGTTATTATGGCAGTAAATTTTTTGGATGTCTACTAGGAACTATTGTAAGTGCTTTATGTATATTAAAATTAATGTGTTCTTCATAAAATTCCTCTAAATTAAGTAATTTTACTATTCTTATCATACATTTGAGGAAAGGTAGAGAGATTAAATAACCTGCCCCTGATTACATAGCTGCTATGTACCTAAGATTACATTATTGATGATGGAATTCTAACCCATGAAGCCTGGTTCTAGAGTTCCAGAGTCTTAATAATTCTGCTTTACTGTCTTTTCACTGTTAGCATGGTGGTTTAATCCTATTAGCTTGTGGAAGAAAGCTGAATCTAGGAGATGCTTTGGAACTTGCTTTTATAAAAAGTCATTAATAGAGTGTGTAGGCAAGGGGATACAGTTGTATGATCTGCAGAGCAATACAGCCTGACTCTCTGCAGATGGTTAAGTCATGCCGAAGCAGCCGTCCCCGTGTGAGTCTCTTACTGTCTGACCTGCCCCACCCAAGTATCATCATCGTGTGCTCTGACATGTCAGTTATATCCAAAATTCTATTTCTGTATCATCAACAGAGCCACGGTCACCTCCTTATCAACTTGTACCTTAAAAAGAAATCTCACTGACACTTTTTTTAATGGGGTGTGGAAAGAAAATCCTTTACCATTTTAAGAATTGGTTCATAGTGTTTGGGAGAGTGTTTTCTGTAAATATCAGGTGTAGAGTATCATTTTTGTAAACATACCAGGCCATAGTTATTCCTAGTTTTTCTAAATATCAGACAATGAATAGATATCCAGGCACAAGGAGCATTAACATCAATTTTAAGTACTGTTCTCATCTCTATGATTATATCTGACAAATAGTAGCACCAGTGTATTTATTTATTGATTGATAGATTTTTATTTTGTTCTATTTGATTTGAGAGAGGAAGAGAGAAACACTGATGTGATCTAGAAACATCAGTCGGTTGCCTCCTGTATGCACACCTCCTGGGGATCAAACCTACACCCTAGGTATGTGCGCTGACTGGGAATCGAACCCACCAGCTTTTGGTGTATGGACGATACCCCGACCAACTGAACCACACTGGCCAGGGCAGCACTAGTGTATTTAGGCATATGTGTAAGTATTTTCATGGTAATCTTGCTTATAGTAGGAAAAAAACCCTGGGGCCCTTTGATTCTGCATCCTGTCTAGTCACCAGTGTGCTGCGAAGTCCAGTATCTGGTTTCCTGTCATCCTCTTTATTCTCATTGCCATGACCTTAGTAGAGGCCTTTTTATATTTTGTCTAGATTGCTTAGAAGTGAAAACTTTTAGCTAGTATTTTTCTCTACTTGAAGTGCATCTTAATTATGCATAGCTCTTATGTTGTTATTATTTTCAAACCTTTCATTGGCTTCCCGTTGCATACAAAATGTGTCCCAAACTGCTTAGCCTAGTATACTCTATTTCCCACTGCTGCCTTTAATAATTCCCTTCACAACCAGCTAATGGAAACATAGTCTGTTCTGCTGCAACCTGAGAGTTACTGTAACATGAATTAGAACATAATTTACTTGGGAATAAGGGAAAGATGTCAGTTTACTTGAGAATTCCTGTGGTTTGATTGTGATTTTTTTTCCTCCCAGCATGTTGAGGTATTGAGTCACCAAATAACAGCTGAGAGCAGAGTATTCTAATGGAGTGGAACATAGTAAGTTGCAGAGCAGTGCAATACTGTACACAGTACCCATTCATCTCATTGTTTCCCTTCATCTTGGTGTGACAAAACTCAGTTTCGGAAGTGATTATTGTGTGAGTCTCCCGCATCTCTGAATTTTGCTCTTGTTTCCATAAACTGTCTCAGTTTCTCTGTTTGGCTCATCCTGGCTTACTAGCCTGTCTCACAAAATCTGAAAGATTGTACAAAAATGTTAGATCATTATCTTAGTGATATGATTTTGGGGTGATTAATTTTATGTATTTGAACATGTATAATAAAGAAAGAAAGCTAAAAACAAAAAATACCATTTACAAACCAGTGTAAAGAGTTTAAAAGTGCTAGTTCATTATTTCAGCCTTATTTTGAAGTCTGGCATGACAGTATTTGGGGTAGAAAATAAATGTCTAAATGAAGTCCTTATAAATTATTATAAAATCATTATAGAAATCTTTGTGATATATCATTTAGGTTATTGGAGCCAGATGCTTAATCTGTTCTAGTCTTCATAATAAAAAGGGTATATCCTAGGGAAGAAATTCACTATGAGTTGGAGTTCTGAAGTACCTAGTGAATTCATGTGAGGTAGAAGCACTGGATAATGGTAGAGGAAGGTATTGGGATTGCTGCCTATAACTTAGGCTTTAGTTATATTCAACAATTGATTTGCCTTATGACACAGTTGGATTTAAATTTTTCCTGTTCACAGAAAATTACTATTTATAATATATGTCATGCATCAATCATAAAATAATTTAACTTGGGGTAGCAAGGGATAACTTCCCAAATGCCTAAACAAAGCACAACAAACAAGCAATTAATAGTAATACCATCAACCACCACCACAGCCTCCAGATTTCATTAATACAGACATGTCTGCCTGTTCCATCTGCTGTTTAAGTAGTGATTTCCTCCTCTTGTCCTCTTTATAGCCTTTATTGCCTTTATCCTTATATTTCTATGACCCTAAGTCATGAGAACACAAAAGAAAGGGACATGAAGACTTACCATTTAAGTTACCTACAGAAATTGTTGGTCCTCTGTGATTAAGGCCACATAATCTAGTAGTATTACTTGGAGAAAGAAAAAAATAATAAAGATACAGGATGATACAGGAAAGAGAACTCTGAGGTTCTTTATTTTACTTCTTCATTTACTTAGTTTGCGGGGGCGTGGGGTGTGCATACTAGAAGAAGGTATTGGAACTGTTGCCTACAGATTAAGCAAACAAGCTTATTTGCAGTATTTTGGGTTAGGAAGAGAAGGGCAATTATAACTGCATATAACAGATTTGGTATAGTTAAGTAAAGATGCTACTTTTTAAAGATGATTATTTATTACCAAAACTTTTAAATTGACATTTTCGTAAACAGTCCTGTCTTAGAACAATGATAAATGTCATTGAGATCTGGAAGTTGCAGCATTTAATACGCATGCAAAGCCATAGATACTTAGTAAAGATGATTGATACAGAATACCAAAATAGTAAATCGAGCTATTGCTTGTAATTTCATCTAGTATACTTGTATATAAAATTTCTAAATGCTGGTGCAAAATGATGCTATATTTTCCCTGGCATTGCAGTCTTCTAAGCATTTGCTAAAATTCTGAGTATATTATTAGCATTTGATATTCTGAAATGTTGAACTTTTGACCTCGAGGTCTGATATTCCGAAAAGCATTTGTATGTTATTTTTCTAAGTACTAGACCATATTATTTTACTTTTCTAGCCTATATAAGGCAGCAGTAGAGTTTACAAATTTTAAACAATCGCTAATCTGTATAGGGGTCATGATGCCTATGAAACTTGATATGGTTTGATTGAATTCATTTTTCTGTTCTCCACATTAGAGGAATATAATATTATACATTAGAAATTAGAATAATAATCTTATTGGCAAAAATCTTAGCTTTTTTCCTTTTGCATCCCAATATGTTGAACTAGAGTTGTGGAATACATTATGAAATAGTAAAGTTTATAGCTTACAAAACAAAACAAAACACCTGGCTTTGCTAAAGAAATTGTTTTCTCTGGCATTCCTTTAAGTAAAAAAAACAGAAAGCCAGTAGTAATGGGAAAAAATTTGAAACCTTAAATAGTTTTTTGTTTTTCTTTGGTTCTGCTTTGGTCAGAAGCCCACCTGCTCCTAAAATGGTAAGAATTCAGTGTTAGTATAAAGTAGATTGGGCAGAGCATTTGCTGCTTTGTTCCGTTTTGCCCAAAAACGTGTGGTTGGAAACAACGACGTGAAGTATTTTCCATATTTATATAAATGTAAAACGGTTGTTTGGGCTTCACGAGTCACAAATATGTGTCATGATCATAGAACGAAACTGTTTAATACAATTTATATTTTTAAAACATTTTATTAACTTAAATAAGCTGATGTTCAAATTTTGGAAATAGATTTGCTTTATTTTTCTTCTGTGTCACGGTATATTATACAGTAAGTCAGAGGCCAGTTCATTGGTTTTGAAACATGTAATTATGTTATTCTGAAGTTGTACTCTACAAACTTTGAGGAGAGTCAAAAATTTCATCATACCGTTATTATTTGGTGATATTGTTGCTTTAAAAATTTGGAAAAAATGTTTGCCATATTATTGCAGAGTTCCAGAAGGTCTGTATGTTTTGCAAAATAGTCATCCATTATTCAATAATACAAGTACTTTAAAATATTAATATCTGCAGTGTAATATGAACTATTCATTTCAATGATGTGAGAAATATTTTTAAAATATAAAAACCCTTTTCGTGGGTTATTAAACAGATGAGTTATATTAAAACAGTCATTTATAAAAGTTGTATAATTGGACTATAGCTTTTCTAAAGAGGGTTCTTAAGAGTGAAGTGTTTTTGCCTGGCCGGGCGTGGCTCAGCGGTTGAGTGTCGACCTAGGATGCAGGCGATTGGGGTTCGATTCCTGGTCAGGGCACATGCCCGGGTTGTGGGCTTAATCAGTGACTCTCTCATCATTGATGTTTCTATCTCTCTCTCTCCCTCTCCTTTCCTCTCTCTGAAATCAATAAAAATATATATATTTTTAAAAAGTGAAGTGTTTTCGAAGTAAGAATATATAAAATTTAGGGTTACAGTCATAGCCTTACCCTATAATCATGGTAAATAAAATTTATCTTTCAGACGGCAAATGGCTACATCTTGTTTTTTCATATTACAACTACAAGAGGGGACAAGTACCTTTATGAACCAGTGTATCCCAAGTAAGTTTGTCTTTTGTTCTTTAAATATTTGATATGCATACTTTGAATTTACAAAATACTACGGTTGTCTGAAGTGGTTAAAATAAGCCAGCATTTCAAAAATAGTGTTTCAAAATTACCAGGTCTTTTAACTGTCATTTCTTGAGTAAAGAATTCTGTGGTTAAGTAAGTCTGGGAATCTTTGATGAGTGTACTATATTCCTTCATGGACATTCAGAATTACTGTTAATATATTCCAGATCTAGAATTCTTCTTTCCTTATCAGGAAGGAGCTAAGAGATCATGAGGGGAAGAGGGGAAATGTCTAAGTAAGCTGAAAGGGCACTTTTTGTTGTATATATATTTTTGTATGTAGATAGAAAAGAATTTGACTTTTAAACTATGTTATTCTATATATTTTGCATTGTTTTCTTTTTTAACCATACTTTTGAAGTGAAAGAACATTTTATTGAAAGAATGTTGGAAATAAAAGAACATATAATTTTAAAGCATAACATCTATTTTTAAAAAGACCAAGCCATTAAAGTGTATGAAAATATAAATATAAATGAGTATCTCTTTTCTAGATGATGGAAGACAGTCAATGTTTATTTTGTGTGTAAGAAATTAAAGGGAAAATAGATTTTACTAGGTGAAAATGTAAATTTCTGAGAATTAACAGGAAAAAAAGAACAACTTAAAAGAGCAAGTAACAAACGGAAAAATTTTGCAATAAATAGGACCAAGGCTTACTATTTTTTATAAAGGAATAATATAAATTGCTAAGGAACACAAAGATTTCAAAAGATAAATAGGTAAAAGCAATCTCATAAGAGGAAAAACCTGTGTTAATTAGTAACTCTGAACATTAACTCAAAACAAAACATTAAATACAGCAATTAAAAGTACATTTCCGTATATAAAAATAGTTGTGGGAGAATAGTAAAATGTGTTCTTGCACACTTCTAGTATATATACAAATGTGGGAGTCAACTGTGGTACATTCTCCTCGAGTAATATGCATCATTAAGTATAATGTCTCAGAAAAGTTTATAAATTTGAGAATCTGATCATATAATGCCTAATGAAGAAACAAGTCACACAAAATTATATAGGTAATATGACCACAGCTTTGTAAAACAAAACAAAACTCATCTAAAGAAAAAAACTCCTTAATGGTAGAACTGTAGTGATTTTTCAGCGTCTTTCAACTCCTGAATTTTCCAAAATTTTTGATACTGTGGTAAAAAAAAAAAAAAAATTAGCCATGTATTTGAAAAATCTAAAACAAAAAGGCCACAATTTTTAAAAAATGGCATTGTGAAAATATTTCTAAAAATAACATTTGTTATATTCTTGAGAATACATTTTGGGAAAGACTAACATAAGCCATGTAGCTTAGTTTCCTTTTTTCATAGATTTTAGGAAACTAGATTTTGGCAGAAAAATTGTAATGTTAAAGTGGTATGGACAGTATAGCGGGTAGTTGATGTATATAGAAATTTTAAATTCCGTTTTATGGGTAATATAAAGCTTATTTTTTCATTCTAAGTAATAATTTTGTGAACTTTATGAAGAACTTGTAATGAGTGTCTAAAATATAATTTGTGTGTTTTGAACTACTGCATCTACTAAACCCATTGTATCACTCAATTTAGACATGCTCTTGTCAATGAAAAGCAATAGTCAGAATAATCTGAACTTAACTGCATTAGTCTATACTACTATAGGTGGGCTGGGTAGGGAAATAACATCCTTTAACAGTGAAAATACTGTTTTCTTTATTTCACCTCACTAACATGATTTACATATATATACAGTGTTCTGGAATAGTATTTTAATAATCATTTTTGTGTTCCAGAAAAGTTTCAGTTTCTTGCCTTCTGATTCTAAGACTTGGGGGGACACCACCACTTAACTAAGTAGTAGTCCTGACAGTGCATGAACTTTGCTGTATTAGACTGTGTATGTTAGGCTACAGAATAAGAGCACTGTTGTTGTTTTTTAATTTGAGTGTTCTTCCACATATCATATTGGAGATTTTGGGTTTTAATATATGAGCTCAATAAATGTGTATAACCTTAGAGCAGCATGAATAGTAGTTAAAGGAATAGGCTTTGGCATCAGACAGACCTGGAACTGAATGTCAGCTCTGCCTCTCTTCAGCTGTATGTCTTCTACTAAGTTACTTAATACCTCCAAAACCTGTTTCCTCATCCATAGAAAGAGATCACAGGAGTAATTATTTCCTAGGATTAAGTGAAATCACATGTATTAAATGTTCAGATAAGTGCCAGCTCATGGGAAAATGAATAAAGGACACCTGCTATTATTGTTAATGTATTTTTTCCTTCATCAAATTTTTACTTCATTTCTAATATTTTAAGTGATTTTTATATAAGTATATAAATTTCAAGTGATTGTGTATATATATAAATATGAAGTGATTATATATATATAAATTTATATATATTATGTATTAAGTAATTTTTTTTTTTTTTTAACATTTGACTGGGTAATGTACTTTTCCCCCTGAGTTTTATTCCTAGTAACTGCTGCATAAAATTTTTTTTAAATCTCTTATAGGGAAACAGTTTTGCAAAGCAGAGCAAATTATAGGAGTTAGAGTCAGCCTATTGTATATTTGCATACTGGATTACTTTATGGTCAGGTTAGTTCAGTAAGTTTCAAGTTTTTCTGTAGAACCTATTTGTAAAATTGAAATAAAGATATTTTCTTCTTCATTTGTTTGGAGGATTATATGAGTTCAAATTTTTAAAACCTGGAAAATAGTGGCTCAAATACATGTTTGGGTAGGATTTTAAAAATGTTTACTTTTGACAGTGTATCTTCATCATTTGTGTCATTGTAAACATTTATTCAGTTCAAAATGCTGTTCTAAGCACTTTTTCAAACTCATTTAAACCCTGTAGCAACCCTGTAAGGTAGCAGAGAGAGGCCAAAGTAACTCATTCATAGTCACACTAGTAAGTGGCAAAGGATTCAGACATAAGTGTTGTATCTTCAAAGTTTGTGCTTGTTACCATTAATGCTATGTTGTGTCAACCGTATTTGTCTGTCTAGCCATCTACTTTGGGATTTATTTGGGAAATAGGGAATCAAAAAGAGGAGAAATTATCTGGAGTGGTTTATAATAGTCCCGAAGGCCAAGCTGGTTTGGCTCAGGGTTAGAGTGTTGGCCCGCTGGCCGAGGGGTCCCAGGTTCCGTTCCCAGTCAAGGGCATGCACCTCTGTTGCAGGCTTGATTCCCGTCGGAGCATATGCAGGAGGCAACCAATCATGTCTCTCTCTCTCTCTCTCCCCTTTCCCCTCTCTCTGAAAATCGATGGAAAAAATATCCTTAGGTGAGGATTAAAAAAAAAAGGAGCATCATAATTAAGGCCAGTAATTAGTAGTTGTCTTCTCAACTATAGAAACTCTGTTGTCTCTTGTTTCTGTACTCTAAATCTTAAGAGTCCGTCACATTAGTTTTTCTAGAGTATCTCGACTTCCCCGTATTATGTGACAGGATCTTAACCTCAGACCACATATCGTTTTCCTGTATGCTGCACCTTAGACAGGTCAGATGCCCCCATGATCTTCCACAGTTTCCATAGTGTTGTTTCCATCTTCTGTAGTTTCCAGTGTTGTTTCCAGCATCTTCCTGTTGATGTTGGGAGTCAGCCTTCAACAATGATGGCAGTCTTATTTACTGCAAATGACTTTTTATGCCTCAGAGTATCATTTATTCTACGATTAATGAATGTTTCACTTTTATCTTTTGTGTCTTTATAAATTCTTTTGTATATTAAGCTATCCCTTCATGTTAGTTACACAGACCACTGGATAGACTTATCTACTGAAGGTTGCCTGGTTTTTCTTTTGTATCTTGGAACTTGCAGTGAAATTAATGAAGGAAAACTGCCAGGAATAAATCAGAACTAAGTGTGTGTTTAGCTTTAGAATGTGCTCCTTTGTTTATCTTTAAATACAGATTTATAGATCTTGAAACTGCAAATCAAATTTATTTCATTATTCCCTGGCTGGTGTGTTCAGTGGGTATAGCATCAGCCCACACACCAAATGGTTGTTGGTTTGATTCTGGGTCAAGGGCACATACCTGAGTTGCAAGTTTGATCCTTGGCCCTGGCATTTGAATACCTGAACAAAAATGCCAACTGGTCATTACCCTGAAGTCCACCAGTTGACAAACCCAACTTGAACACACACACACACACACACACACACACAGCACTTATTATTAGCTTGTTCTCGTTAACTTATTAACCATGAATGACCAAAGATTGTTAGCCATTTTAGGAAAGTGTGCAGCATAAAAGTGACGTAACAGAGAAAAGGGAACTCAAAGGAAATAGGCAGTGCAGGGAACAAAAACACTTTGAGGAAATGATCATTAACAACCTCAGACAGTTGCTGTCTAATTAAAGCAACAACAAACTATGGGTGCTATAAGAAAAGAGCAAAGAAGGGTAAGAAAGTTGCAGGGATAAAAAGTACAGTAGGCAGAAATAAAAGAATTGGGGGAAAAACAGTTCAGGAACTCTTCCAGGATATAGAAAACAAAAGACAAAGTACAAGAGAAAGCTTAGCAGCTGTTCAAAAAAGAACAGAATTGGAGAACCTCATTAGTATATTAAGGAAATAAAATATAAATTTCCCAGACCTAAACTAAACACATCAGTCACTAGATTGTCACCAAGCTTCTATATGGAAAATAATCTAAAGCTAGAAAGTAAGCGGAAAGCTTTGTGAGCATCAAAATAATTTTCACAAAGCAAAGTACTTTGAAAGGTATTGCTCATAATTTTACTAATATTGACAAATTGGTTTCCAGGATTATAGGTGATTGGAGAGGGAGAGATGACTTAGGCAGGCTAATTGCTTCCAAGAGTAAGTGATAGCTGATAGTAAGAAAAGAGACACAGCTATTGAATTCCAACACAGGCATTGAGAAAGAGGGTCCTATGCCATGCGGGGATGAAGATTCCAGGGCAGCTTTATAGTCCTTTTGAGTGGTTGCATGATACAGCTTAGTTATGTTGACACTGACCCGACCACTCTAGTTGCAGCCATTTAATACCACAGAGTTTGCAAATTTAGCCATTTTGCTATTTATTACCAAGTTTTATGTGAAACATCTAATTGCATCCCAGAATCTCACCTAATTCTGACACATACCCAAAGGATAGAAATGGTGAGGTATGGAGTAAGGTAAGAGGAGGTGAGGATTTGGATCACTTTGGACATGCACTATACAGAATGGTGTGTGTCTCCCATAGTCCCATCTCAGAAAGGGCTGTTGGCCAATTCAAACAAAATGTCTGTTGGTTCTCCTCAGAGTTCACTTTTTTCTTGTGTTTTTTCCTAAGATTCTTTGTTCTCTCTTCGCTCCCACCTCTCCCAACACAAGTTACATTGGTCAAACACATTTACTTCTCATTGATATGTCTGCTATCGTAGGATTTAGGTCTGTTTTTCATTTGAGAACCTAAAAGACGAATACCTGATTTATAAGTCTGATTAAATTTACTTTATTTAATTGGGTGTATATTAGTCACAGAGTGAATAAGAATTCAATTTCTTCTTTAATCCTTTATATTTGCTATTTTTTAGAGGAAGTCCACAAATGAAGGGGACACCCCATTTTAAGGAAGAACAGTGTGCTCCAGCATTAACTTTAGAGATGAGGAAAATACTGGATTTGCAAGCACCCATTACAAGGTACAGTACTTTGGTTAAATATAGTATTTTGTGATGGCAGTAGGCAAGGTAGTTGGTTAATCATATGACCAGTAAAAAGGTTGATTTCTTTTCATGGAGGATAACTTTTTTAGCCCTAGAAATGATTGATTAACCCTTTTAAAAATGTGAAAATTTATAGAAGGTACATTATTATATTTAAATTATTGTAATAAAGCCCATAAATTGGGTATAGCAACTCTAAGGTTATTTAAGAAGTTCATATTTTTGGTAAGATTTAGAATGTTTGAATGATACGACATAGTCCATGTTACTTAAAAAGATACAGATAAAAATCACACAAGTTGAGAAAAAAAGAAAGTGCCTTCATTTCTATAGCCTTTATAAGTTTTGGGGGGGGTATTTGTACACTTGGAAGAAAGTTGAGCTTTCTGATCCAAGTGTCAGTAAAGGTTTTGTGATAAGACCAGAGTACCAAAAGACCAAAAATTATTTTTTATCCATTGGTAGAAAATACAAATGACTGTACCTAAAATTTAGCTTTATTTCCTTAATTGCTTCACATTTGACATTTTAGTTCTCTGATGAGTGAGTCTTGTCAGAAGTGTATTTTTTAACTTAAAGTTTTTATTACAATATTTATTTTTGTTTCTTTTTATTTTTTTAAACAAAGTTATTTTTAACTGAATCCAGGGTTAAAGTTGGGCCCACAAGAACCTTTTGGTTGTTATTGAGCCTGGTTATATACAAGCATGAAGTTATAATGGTAGAATTCTAACATTCTATGCATCAAAATGGCCAGCAGTTCTTATCTCTATTGCCCAGACTTGTTATAAGAAAATGAAGAGAAAAATTGGTAAAAGAAGTATTCTAACACAAAATATATTTTAAAACCTTCCTGTCAAAACGTCTGCAAGTAAACTTATGAAGGAAAACACTGATAAATTCGATTATGTAAAAGTTTTTTTAAAATCTGCTTAGAAAAACTCACACACCATAAGTAAGATCAAAAGTCAACACAAACTGGAAACAAGCAAATATACTTACAGTGAATATTGCAAAAAGCCAGTTTCCATAATACACAGAATTTCTGTAACAAGAAAAAGACACAGTAGAACAAATGGACAGAGAATGTAAACAATTTGTTTTTATTTTTCATATTCCAATTAATATATTAATAGATTGCCATTAGGACATTAAATAAATGACTCTGATACTTATTATAAATAGTTAGGTAACATATTGTCTTGGGAAGGGGATAGGGAAATGAGAACTTTTATACATTGGTGGTGGGAATATAAATTGATACCATATCGCCCTTGCTGGTATGGCTCAGTTGGTTGGAGGGTCGTCCTGTGAACTGGAGGGTTGCAGGTTCCATTCCCAGTTGGGGCACATACCCGGTTTTGGGTTTGATCCCCAGTTGGGGCATGCACAGGAGGCCACTGATCGATGTTTTTCTTTTACATCGATGTTTTTCTTTTACATCGATGTTTTTTTTCTCTCTCTCCCTCTCTAAATCAATTTAAAAAAAAATGCAACTTAAAAAAATTGATACCATATTTATGGAAGTTGATTAAGCAATACCTATCAAAATTACAAATGTTCATGGCCTTTGCCTAGCATTTCTACTTCTAGGCATTAGTCTTGCACATATAATAATACATACTGGAAATGAAATGGACCACCTAAATGTCTGTCAGTAGGGAGCTGCAAATTCATTTTCTTACATCTCTACAATGGGAATAAGATGTATCTGTAAAAACAATGATGATACTCTTTACTGAAGAAAACTTCCCAAATATATTTTTTGGGCAAAAAGGCAAGGTGTACTCTATACGATAATGCTATTGTTTGTTTTTAAAAGGGAGCTGGTGGTGGTAGACTATGTATTGTTCTGGAAGAATACCTTAGAAACTGAGCATGAGAACAGAGTGGGGGACAGTTTTGGGAAAAATACTTTTTATTATGTACTCTTACTAAATGAAGAATTGTCTGGATATCATATGGAAATATATTGAAGTATAAGAATGTAATACCTCTTTTTAGAATTCTTATTCACAGTTCTAATAAAAGGCTTCTTTCACTATTTTGTTAGACTATAGTAAAGATACTGGTACATATTAAATGAAATTGTATGCAAGTGGCTGGCTGTTGTCTTGCCTTGCTTAATCTATCTTTTTATATATTCTCATAGAAAAAGAATGCTTTTTGTTTTTGTTTGCTTAAATGTGATCAGGGTTACAAAAGATTTAGTTCACGTCATTCATCACCTTGGTCAAAAAACTTTTTGACCCTTTACTTCAGATTTTATTTCTGCTTCTAGATTCTTTTCAAGAATGTAACTTGTTGCATAAGGAATTTTGAATATCTGAGAGTACCAAACTGGGTGGAACTGTACAAGCATGGTGTTCTACCTCCACCTGGTGGTAAAAATTCTGTGTTTCATGGAGATGAGAGAAAAAGAGCCTTTAAACAAAGAATTCCTGTCAGGTGCTGCATTTTAATCTATAAATTTAGGTGATTGGAAATATTTAAGTCTTCTCTTAAAGCTACAGTAAAATAATTGCATTTCAGAAGAACATTATTAGCACTTGCTGGATATTATAGAGATTTCCTATTTGATTTTGAATTTAATGAGAAGATATGAAACTTGGCTTTATTACCAACTATTATCCCTCCCACTACCCAAAATATAAGTCATATGAAGTTATGGATAATGGTTACACTGTTGCTTATAGGCATAAGATGGCAAGAGTACTGCCGTCTTTTAAATTTTTTGTTGAAAAAAAGAATAGGATTAATGTTAAGCATCCAAACTTTGTTATAGAAAGGTAAAAAGTACTAACTGATATCATGTAATGAATACTAATAAATACCATAGTTTATTCCATATCTTGCTCCATCCCAGCCACTTAGGAAAGTCCTATGTAGTATATAGTATTTAATATTAGTTAGGTATTAAATATGTTTGTGTATTTAAGAATTGGTAATTATATACTTTTTAAAAACCTCTTGAATATCAGGTAGCTGTTATAAAGCCATGTCGAAGTCAGTGATTGGAGAGGCTCTCTGAGAATATAGAGTATGTTTATGTGGTTTTGCGTGTACTTATACCCAGAGGTAATTTTCAAAATATTTAAAAACCAGTACAGCATGAAAACACATGGAATATTGGTTATTGGTGCAGGGTCCTCATATCCCCTGATGCCAAGAATTAATCCTTTAGTAATTAGATCTTTGTGAGGGAGGGAATCAGTGGTGGGCAGGCACTTGAGTGGCTTGTAGCAGGACCTCTTTACTAACTTTAATTTAGTACTTTAACAACTGACATCAGCCTTTGTTAAATGAGTTTGCTTAGTTTCAATGAAATGAGGAGACTATTTCTTTTCCTATAGATTTTTTTTTATCATTATCACAGTTACTTTAAAGTCATTATCTTTTAATTCCAACATTGAGATTGTCTATGTATCTATTTATGTTGATTAATTTTTCTCTTCACTCTGAGTTACATTTTCCTGTTTACTCACACATGTAGTCATATTTTGTTACAGCATTGTGGGGATGATGATATAGAAATTCTGAATTCTGGTTTTGTCTAGCAGGCAGTTAAAATACTGCAGGATAACCTTGTCATATGTAGTAATTCTAGGAAGATAGGCACAAAGGAGAGGTAGAAAATATAGTTTGAAAAAATCTAGGCTGACTCCTGTTGAATGAAAATCACTGGTAAAACAATGGCTGTACTACTCACCGGCCTCTCTCGACATGTAGTAGTAGTTCTAAAACATAAGTTTTTGTATTCTGCTTACCACATGCTACATATAAATTTTATCACAAAAATATAAATTTGAAATCAAAGAATATATAATACTTTAAAAGGTGAACTTTAAAACGTGGAATTTTAATTCATTACAGATGCTCTGGTGTTCAAGTGGTGGACATGTCACGTTTTTTCAGTATTTTTAGTTTGGAAGAAAATATAGTAAATTCTTTATTGTCTTAGATCCGCAGGGGAATGAGTCATTGAACTCAACTTCCCAAAGAATTGAAGGTTTAATTTAAGAATTAAAGCATTAAAAACATTTTTTACCATTATGGATTTAAATGTTTATGAATTATACTCTAAACTTTAAGTATGAAAGGAAATTTAATAGTGTATATTAGAGTATATGTGATAGACACATAACATTTTATCATTCTTTTTTCTACTCTGATACTCTTGAGTACTCTTTTTAAAATCCATCTTATTTCCTTGGCTTTCTTGATACTAATTTCCACTGGTTCTTCCCCTGTTCTCTTTTTCTTTCTCTCTGCCAGTACTTTTGCAGTTTCATTTATGGATTCCCCTTCCCTTTTTTTTTTTTTACTTCTGACAAACATTTACTGCCACATATATAACTAGCATTGCCTCAGGACCTGGGCATATAATAGTAAACCCAGTAGGCATTTATTTGCTATTAGGTAAGTAAATGTTAAATCTTGTTGCAAATATCAATAAGTGCTGAGATCATACTACATAATTACTTTTCAGTACTTAATCAACTGAGAGGTCTTCTGAAGGGAGAAACTTGACCTTGGAATCTCCAACAGAGAGCATAGTACCTGCCACAGAACATAGGCTTCATAAATGTTTGTTCAATAAATGAATTTGAGACTCATGATAACCCTAGAAATACAGTGTTTGAGAGCTGTGCTCTCCAATACAATAGCCACTAATCAAGTGAACTTATTTAAATTAGTTAAAAGTAAACAAAATTTAAAATTCAGTTCTTCTGTCACACTAGCCGTATTTCAAGGGTGCAGTTATTATGTGTGGCTAGTGACTACCATGCTCGATAGTACAGATACAGAACGTTTTTATCACTGGTGAAAGTTATGCTGGACAGGGCTAGAGGATTGTTACTCTGTACTCATGGCTCCAGATTGTCATCCTTTCATTAGTTGTCCTTTTTTATGGTTTCTCTGCCTCTTTTCCTGTCAGCTATCACTTACCCTTCCATCTTCTAATTTGTTGTTTGTAGTTTTTAACTCAATTCATCAAATTTGTGACTGTTGTTGCTCATAGTCTTCCATTTCTTCCAGAATTTCTGATTCTAGATTGAATTATACATAGATAAAGCTACTATATAACTAAGTTGTAAGTAAATGACGGTTTTGTAAGTGGTTTCATTATCTTCTCTGAATGAATATTCTCTAGGGCAATTACATTCATACTTATTGATTTCCCAGGATGCTCTCTTAAAAGGTAACTGATAATAAATTGCTTACTTCCCTACAGTTTGCAGTCTGTGCTGGAAGATCTCCTGGTTGCTACTTCTGATGGACTTCTTCATCTTATTCACTGGGAAGGAATGACAAATGGAAGGAAAGCTATTAATCTTTGCACAGTACCCTTTTCAGTAGATCTGCAGTCATCTAGAGGTAGTTAAACTTTCTGCATGGAGTAGAACCAGATGTTTACTACTTGATATAATCTAGTGAGATATTTTCTATGGATGATCATTGATTTTTCTACTTTGGAATTAATTATGCAAGGGAGGGGTGTGTGTGTGTATCTTAGTAGGAAGGAGTAGTTACATTGTTTAGTGTCTTCAGGTCATTCGTTTTGCCCTTTTAACTGTCCTTACAGGGCTCGTAAGCAAAAATGTAAGGGAATTATTTATTATATTTATATTCATATTTCATGTACTTTTTTATCATTAGCAGGTTCATTCCTGGGCTTTGCAGATGTGCACATCAGAGACATGGAATACTGTGCCACTCTTGATGGGTTTGCTGTGGTGTTTAACGATGGTAAAGTTGGATTTATTACACCAGTGTCCAGTAGATTTACTGCAGAGGTATGATTTATAGGCTTTGAATGTTTATTTTCTTTATTGTGCATTAATTTATAATCTGTGTTACTAAATTCCCTCCCCCATTTTTAAATTTATGATCTTAGGGTTTGTTGTTAATTTTAAGCCAAAACTATATATATAAATAGTATAAGTAGACCAATAATTATCTATTAGACGTGCTGAAGAAAAATGACAGCTCCTGCCCTCCCAGCTCTCTTCACATCCAATTTTCTTTGTGATAGGCAACTACTTTTTAATCTTTTACTGTTTATTTTGCTATTTATCTTCACTATTCTGTGTATTTCTTTTAATTTTTAGTTTTTAGGCTGTGGAAAATGGCCATATACTTCCCTCTTCCCTGCTTTCACCATGTACTTCCCAGTATAGCAATTGTGTTTTTCATTAGATTCTGCTTATTATTTAAATGGCTGTTGCTTTGTATATTTATATTAGTACCTGCCCCATGTAGGATGTTATGATTATTTTTCTTTTCCTGCAGATTTTCCCTCCCTCTTGCAATTAATAATTGTTAGTTTTTTTATATTTGCTTAGTTTCTATGTATTTACCACTAATTCAACCCCAAACTGTCTGCTGGTTGTATAAATATCCTCTCAGTTCTTTCAAATGCATTGGTGTTCTATCCATTTCATGTTCTTGAAGGCATTTCTCTTGGATCCTCTGGGCTGCTCCAGTCTGGACTGCTTGCTCGCTATACACACCTTTAACACAGTTGTATTTGGGGCTTTCCATCATCTGGAGGACTTCCTTTGCTCCTTTATTTGTGTGTGATTATTTCACAATTAATTCATACATGATTAATTAATTTATGAATTTGATTGCTGTGATAGAGACCCAAAATAAAATTCTGGATTCACTGGTAAGCTCTGTGGGGTCTGGTTGAGTAAGGTCTTTACTATATGGTGAACTAACTGAATTTTTTCCTTCCCTTCCATTTCTGTATCCAGAGTTCATTTGAGGAGTCCTGCAGTCTTTTCCAGGAAATATATACCTGGCTGACTCAATATTCTAGGATTTAAGTTGTGGAAGAGTTAGACTAGAGGCTCCAGATTCAGGATGTAAACTTTTACTTATCCCTGTTTTCATTGTGGTCCAGAGACCACTGGAGTTTTTTTGTTTGTTTTTCTCCAAAGAAAAAGCTCCAGTTTTCTGTTAGTGGAGGTGGAATGTTTCTTAGCAGCTCAAATTGGGAGGGTACTCCTGGAAGACCCAGCTGCTGCGTAAACAGGCTTTGAACCAATCCTGCTTTCAGTTCAGCCTTTCAGAGACATCTAACTTCCCAAGCCTTTTGTGAGCCCTATAATGTAAATGTAGCTGCTTCTCAACATTTTTTGCTGCTGATTAAGGATTCTACCCATCCTTATACTTTCCAGCTTCCAGAATTTTCCGATACTACCTCATCTCCTATTCTTTGTACTTGCCAGTTTATGCTTTTTGAAAAAAAATGTTTTCTGTTACAATAGAGAAGCTAAATATTTATGTTCATTGTGCTCTTTTTAACTGGAAAGGATTTTGAGTTTTGAGGGGAGTTGTTTGTTTGTTTTTTGAGGTTATATTTTTTTCCACATGGTATCAGCTTTAATGTTTCTAATAACTATTGTCCCCTACCATCTTTATTCAGGTAGTAAGGTACACTTGTAATAATGTGTCAGTATGTAAATAAGAATAAAAATAAGCTTTTGAAGAGCCTAATTTTTTTTTTTACAAGGTACAAATATATTTATAGTTATGTTTGGGATTTAAATGTTTTTACTGAAGACAAAAATATTAGAACTGAAAAAGTGATTGACTCTTTTCTGAGTATCAATTTTTATTAGTACTTGGTTAAAGAAATTTTTCTAGTCAATTAAGGGTTAAAGTATAATGGAGGAGGTCAGTGGGGGGAAAAGGGGGACATCTGTAATACTTGCAACAATAAAGATAAATAAAAAAAATAAAATATAATGGAAAATAGATGGACATTATTAAATATAAATAAAATGTATAAATTATAAGAAAACAATACATATGTATTACTGGTAGTTAGGAAACACACTAGTGGCATCTTTATATTAGACATTATTTAAGTGTTTTGTAAAAATTCTCTGCAACATTGTTTAATATATTTAACAGATAAGTTAAAATATGTCAGATTATGCCACTCCTCTGCTTAGAACCCTTTCAGTAGGACTGTATAATTAGGGCAAAGTCTACTGAGGACAATTAGAGAAGCTGAAGAAAAAATATTTTTTTTAAATGTGCTTAAAGGTTTTGGAGAGCTTATTAGACAGTAAAGAATGACCAAGCTAGGGAAGGCCAGAGGCCCAGAGAGCCCAGTGTTTGAGGATACAGTGAGCAGGAACAAACAAGGCCGGGTGCATCAACAAGGATGGATCTCACAAACACGTTGGGTAAAAGGAGCTGGACACAAAAAGATGTGTGCTATGATTCTATTTTATGTAAATTTAAAGGAAAAAATAAAAACATAGACATTTCTAAATTAGAGCTTGTATGGGTGCATGTTTAAGTGGTAATGGTTTAAAGGAAAAGAAGGAAGTGGTTGCCATGTCAGTCTGAATATTGGTTACTTTTGTGTTGAGGGTAAGGGTGTATTGATTGGGAGGGACACTGTTGGGGACTTTTGGGTACTGATAATTTTTGGCCCGAATGGTAATTCTACAAGTGTTTACTTTGTGATGTTATTGAGATGTACATTTTTTTGTGTTTTTCTCTAATGTATTTATAATTAATAATAGAAAAGGTTGAAAAATAAAGGCATCCAATGATTCCTGATACCTAAATTGGAGAGAAAGCCAAAGTTCCTATAGTAGCTTTCAAAACTCTCAAAGTCTGGCTTCCTATTCCATCTATTACCTCATCTTCTACCTCCTCTTCCTCCACTGCACTCCTTCTGCACAGGCCTCTCTTATGTTCTTTTGAACATGCCAGAAATGCTGTCTATGAAAGGGCCTTTGTACTTAATGTATCTCAGTACTTTCCTCAAAACACACCTTCATAGGGAAAACCACTTAATATTACATCCTTCCCCCATACTCCCTCTTCCCCATAATTGCTGTATTATTTTTTCCTGTAGCATTTGCCAACTTCCAATATACTGGATAATTGTTTTAACTTGTCAGCCTCCTAACAGATGTAAGGCAGGGATACAGGTAGGGATTTGGGTGTGTTTGAATACCTGCCATTTCCTTAGCTCCTAGAGCAGTGCTTGGTGAATAGTGGGCACTTGAAAAATACTTGTTACAGGAATGAATTTCAAGCTAAGCAGTCATCTGAAGAAATAATGCCAGTTTTATTATTAAAATTTAAAAATGAATAAAATTACCACAAAAAGAAGCAAATATTCCATGTTTAGATAGTAGGTTATATAGCTCATTTGGTAATTAAATTCTGTGGTAGTATATTTCAAAAAGAATTGTAATTATATTGGATTTTCTAATGTTTACTACTGGGATCATCTAAAAATAAAGTGTATATTCTAGTGTGCTATTTTTTGTGCTTAATAAACTGTCACAATGAGCTTTGACATAGAATTTATAATATAAGATGTTCTTGATTTGACAAAAAAACAGACAGTATAGCCGAGTCTATTCTATATCTGTATTCAGTATAAAATAGCATATAAGTTTCATAATAGTGTCATTCATTTATTGAATGCTTAATTTGTTGAATGCTAGGCATTATATTAAGTGGTTTACATGTATATATATTCTCATTTAATCTTCAAAACACTCTTAAGAGGTAAGTAATTTACAGATAAAACTGAAGCTTGGAAAGGTGAAATAATCATTTCAGCAAGTGATTGGGTACACCTGAGATAACAGACTGTCAGAACCATGCTATTCACCATTCTACTATGAAGCAAAGGAATAATAGAGAATAGTAAGCAATTGACAAATCATGACTTGCTTCTAAGAACATACCAAATAATGGGAATGTAAAGAAGAGCATAGGGAAGACAGCCAGTAGTAGTATAATAATGGTGTATGGTGCCAGTTGGGTACTGGAAATATCAGGGGGAGAACTTTGTAAAGTATATGATTATCTAATCATTATGCTGTACACCTGAAACTAATACAAAATATTTTTAAAAAAATAGTATACCAAATAAAATATACTGTTTCCCACTGGTTGGGAAGTTGAACACAGTGTGCTAGGTGACCACAAGAATAATAATAGTGAGCAACTTAGATGCAGTTTGTGCTATCAGGAGGTTTGTATCCCAACAGGAAAAAGTCGTTTAATTTGGAGATCGAATATCCATTTTTTAGTGTTTTATATATAGATTAGCACTGGACTGAGCTCATTTGGGGAATATTTATTGAAACAGTTAATGAAATTCATGTTTTAAGGGAGAAAACTCAGTAACCCTGATGGAATATTTTTTAATCCAGTTGAAACAAAATATGATAAAGCCTGTGAAACTGTTTATTGAAGGAGAATTATATTGTTTACAGCATATTTTGGAGAACACTTTTTAAGCCTTAACTGCTTTCCTTTATTATAGCATCTTCATGGAGTTTGGCCACAAGATGTTGTTGACGGAACTTGTGTAGCAGTAAATAACAAGTACCGACTAATGGCATTTGGTTGTGCAAGGTAATTGATAAAGACTTCTGCATTTTAAGTGTTATTGCCCAAAATAATGTTTTTTAAACATCGGATATTCCTAATACACTTGTAAACTTTGTCATTTCCTTGTAATTGATGAATGAGCCTTAATATAAAATCTAACAGTATTTTATTAGATTGGGACAAACAAATCTAAAAGACAGATTTTGGAGATTATCTTAATTTGTAAAAGTGAGCTTTTCTTCGGTGGTAGGAAATTGAGTTTATAAGTTTAAAAAATTAAGTCAGTTAAAATTTAGGTTATTGTTTAACAGGATCAGGAAGATATTTTATTTTTTAACTATAATCCTTTATTTTTAAGACATTAGTGTTGACATCATCTTTGAATCAGTGGATGCGTCAGTTAAGGAGCAGATTTAAAGCTCATACATAAAATCAGTTCTTGCTTTAATTCAAATAATGTTTTAGAAGTAAAATAGAATACAGTTATTCAACAAATATCTGTGTGTCTGCCATGTACCAGGCACAGTTATAAGCGCTTGGGATACATTACAAAACAGCAAAGATACCTGACTGTCAGGCTTATATTTTAGCTCAAGTGAAAAGATCATACTGTGTGGGGCAAAAGTAGGTTTACAGTTGTAAATACACAAAACAGTTTAGTCTTGTATTATTCTTTATTAACTTGTATTATTTTCCATACCAACTGTAAACCAACCTTTGTCTCACCCTGTATCAGCTACTTACAGTAATGCTTTACAGCATGTATAGTGCTCTTTAGCCTTCAAAACTTTATTAAATACAAAGTTCCGTTTTGCCCTAAAAATGAGACTCAGTGTTTCTGTAGAGCATGCAGCTAGTATAATCTCCAGCTACAAGTGTCAGAGTATCTTTTAATGTAAATAATACACATGTATAAATCCCCATCTCATTACACTCTCAGCAATCCCTTTGTAAAGGGAGGAATCTTCATCCTCAGCACACTGCTTTTTACTGAGATGGTAAATGTAGAAATATACGTAAATTTAACTTAGTACAAGAAAGAAGAAAAATATTTTTTTTCATACTCATGGATTTGATTTGGTCACATTTTATTTAAAATTTTAAAATCTCTGCTCATGAGTACATTTGCCTATAATTTTTCTTACTCTTCTGGTGTCTGACTCTCCTCATCTCACAAACAAGTTGAGGGAGGGCTTGCTCCTTTCTTTCTCTTCTTTGCTCGTCTTTGAATATGTGGTCAGATTTATCATGAAGCCATCTGAGTCTAAAATTATCTTTTCGGGAATTTTTTGTCTTACTGCTTTAATTCAGGTTTAAGAATAGATTTAAGAAGATTCAGATTTTCTTTCTCTTCCTAAGTAATTTTGGCAGTTTATATTTTTCTAGGAATTGGTGTTTTTTCATATACACTGTCAAATTTATTGGCATAAAATTTGTAATATCCTTTTTAACTTTCATATTGTAAAGTAAAAACATACAGGAAAGTACATATTCCATATATTCAGTTTTACAAATAATTTTAGTACAAATACATATCTGTTCACAATTGGGTCAAGAAATAGAACATTGCCAGCCAATATAAGTTTTACCCCTGTTACATCCTAATCACAATTTCTGTCCCTTCCTTGACTCACTTAAAGGTAACCAATTTTCTGTCTTTTGGATAATCATGTCCTTGCCTTCGTAGTTTTACCACCCATGTGTGCATTCTTAAAGAGCATAATTTATTTTCACCTGATTTTGAACTTTATATGAATAGAATTACATTCTGTGTTACCTATCTTGCTTCTTTCAGTCAACATTGTGAAATTTATCCATGTTCTTTGCCTGAAATAGTTTTTGATTGATTTGTAAATAGTGTTCCAGTGTATGAATATACCATAACCTGGTTTGCTGTTAGTGGACACTTACATTATTTCTTGGTTTCCAATAAAGGGAGACATTCTTTTATAAAAACCCAATACCTTTATCACACATAAGAAAATTAATGATAAATCCCTACTAAGATCTGATACCCAGTTCATGTTGAAATTAACCAAAATTTCTTTTATAGCTCCTTTGTTCCAGCCACAATCAATTAAAATTCATGAATTATATTTGGTTATTATTTCTCTTTAGTTCATTTTTGCCAAACCAATCCTTACACCTTTTTTTTCTTATTTTGACATTAACTATTTTAAGAGTCCATGTCAGTTGTTTATAGATTGCCCTACATTCTAAAGTTGTATTCTTCATAATGGCATTTAATTAGTTTTTCTAACACCTGGAATGACTGGAACGACTGGAACTTTGAAACTGGTTCTTGTTGAGCCAATACAGCCAATGACTAGGAAGCTCACAGAGACATGAGCAATGGCAGATGCACAGTTTCATATCACCTACATTCAGGGTAGCACCCAGGGGTCTAGCAAGGCCAGAGGTAAGAATCCAGGGGAGGTACTATAGCCCTTCCCCAGGATAATGAAGATAGAGTCTTGGCCTTTAGCCTTTCAGTCGTCTCAGTTTTCATTGGTGGGGAGTGTACCAGACCTCTGTCATGACCATGGGCTGGGGTGTGAGCTTTGTGACTGTAGCTGTGTGACTCAGCAGACTAGTGGCTTCTAGCTCTGATCTGCCATCACTTACCAGGATTAATTGCCTTGAACACTAGGCTATTGCTGTGTCCTTGAATTCTATAAGAAGCCAGCTTCCTTTTAGGATGCCATTTTGCAGGGGATGAGTCTTACAACCTAACATTTACCTTTATATTTAAAGGTTTTTTTAGATTCTGGTAAAACACTTTTGCCATACACATGATGTGTACTTTCTATGGCATTGTGTAGTGGTAATGTCAAGTTGTCCCAGGATTAATGCTGCCAAATTTGATCACTTACGGTGATAATAGCCATGTCTCTATTATAGAGATATGTTTTTTGCTTTGAGATTAGTATGTAGTGTCTTTTAATGAAAAACTTTTCTCTTACAATGGGCTGAGAAATGGAAAGAAAAATAATTTAAAGAGCATAGGCACTACAGAATACTTGAAGGGTTAATTTTCTGTTTTTATAAGTATTGACTTAGCACCTATTTCTTATATTAGAAATATTTGGACTCCTCACTGACTTGTTAGAGCTCAGCAACACAGAGTTACAGAGTTAGCACTTGACAGTTTGTCAGATGTAAACCAAAAACCTGCTAGGCACTCAGTGTTGTCTTTCCGCCAGGTGTTTGATTGGGCAGATAGTCTGGAAAGATATATTTAGACATTTGGCTTCTGACTAAGATGGAATTACAGATCAGATTTTATCTCCCCCTTGGGAACAAAACAAGAGAGTGGACAAAAAATATAAAATAGGTGTTTTGAATTCAAGAAATAGGACATCAGGCAACTAAAGACAGTGATCCCTGAAAGATGAGAAACAAAATAAGAAAATTCCACAAATGCCCCAGCTTTAGTTACTTTGAGGGTTTCCAGGGCATAGCATGAGGTTGGAAGATAGAGCCTGGCAGATTCCCTGAGTTGAGCACCTGGAAATGAGAGTCTGGGGAAAGCAAAACAGCTAAGGCTCACGGGACAGACACCAAAGAGAGAGTGGCACAAAGAGAGAACTCCCAGAGATCTGTAGAGAATCCCTTTTGAGTATTAAACCGAAACATCAAAGATATAAAGAAGACCCAAATGAAACATTGCAGAAGAAAAGATTAATATTAACTTGAAGAACATGACAAAAAAAATTATTTGAAATAAAATGGAGAGAGAAAAAAGAATTAAAATCAGTGTTAATGAGCTGTGGGATAGCTTCAGGTGTCCTGTTATTGCGGGTATTTTGTTTTGTCCCATTCCTAACCCTTAGAAGAGTTGGACCTGTCTGGAAATGGGTCAGAGCTGCTGTGGGGAAGCCATCTGACTTCTGCCACAGAGGAGCGTGCATAAGAGCCAGGATATTCTGGCAGTCCCAAGCCAGTGTCGTTCTAAAGTGTGCCAGAGCAGCCTTGGAGTTAAAATATTTTACAAACAGTATTTTTGTCAAATTTTTGATCTGAAAACTTCATAAGCAGAAATTTTTTAAAAAAATGATCATTAAGTTTAGTTCCTAAATGTACTTTAGAAGTAAGATAGATTTTGTTCTGCTTTCTGATCCTTCGTAAATTTGACCCTTGTAAAGATATTTTAAATGAAATAATTATATATACTGTATACACAAAAGAGCATGTATCATGTGTATAGATTTAAAAAGTAATGGAATAGCTCAGCCAGTGTGGCTTCATGGTTGAGCGCTGACCCATGAACCAAGAGGTCACCGGTTCAATTCCAGGTGAGGGCATTTGCCTGGGGTCTCGTGCTCCGTTCCCCAGTAGAGGGGCCTGCAGGAGGCAGCCTGTGGAAGTTTCTACCTCTCTATCCCCCTCCCTTCCTCTCTAAAATCAATAAAAATATTTTTATAAAAACAAAAACTTAAAAAAAATAACAGGATATAAAAATAAAATTAAAATCTGTATGAATTACCATCTCACATGAGAAAAAGAACATTATCAGTACTGACGAAACCCCTGCTTGCCCCCTTCTTTATACCAGCTTCTCTACCAGCCCAGTCACCCATCTGCAGTTAGTTTGCATTAGGTCTTTGTTACATTTTTACCACAAGTATATTTAACTACTATGTTTTGAATGCTTTTTACTATATAGAAACAGAATTAATTATACTATATATCTATGCATGTAACTAAATTTTACTTATTTTTAATGCTATATGGTATGTTACTATATGATTATACCATAGTTCATTTTTTCTTTCTCTTATTGCTGAACATTCAGATTTCCATTTTTTTGCACTTATACAGAATACTATAATGAACATTATACATGACAAGGATATTCTGGGATATAGCTAGAGGTGAAATTGCTCAATTACAGAATATGTTTGTTCAAATTTATGAGGTGACTACAAATTATTTACAAAATTGTTTTGTTCTAGTTTACATTCCTACCAGCAGTACATAAGAATTCCCATAATAACTCTTTTTATATTTGTATTTATATTTTGTATTTGTATTTATCTTTTCTCACTAAAAGTTTGTTTGTTTTGTACAGTGGTTCTGTTCAGGTTTATACAATAGATAACACCACTGGAGCTATGCTGCTGTCTCACAGACTAGAGTTAACAGCAAAACAATACCCTGGTGAGTCTCCTTTTCTTCTTCTTTTAACATTTTTAATGTACAGATACGTGTAGTGAATGCTAATTTCAAATGATGCATGCTATGTAGGTCAAGTATTGTTGAAACATACAAAAATATTTTATGTGATCCAAGATTTCTGTGTAACTAGAAAGGCTCCAGGGATACTGCTTTTGTTCCTTCATCTAGTCCTCTCTATGCTTGCTTAGTTTCAGCCCCTATGTCCCTCTGGACTTTGCCCTATTCTCTGATGTGATTTCATTGCTTCTGTTAGTTTATTTCTTCTAATTCAATTTATTCATTCAACGAGTACTTGCTGAGTACCTACTGTAGGCCAGACACTTGTCTAAGTGCTGGATATATAACAATAAACAAAAGTCTCTTTCTGAACCCGTTAGTGACTCTTTAATGAATCCAGTCCACAGGATTAAGTTTAAAGTCTATGTCATTGGAAAAGCTTTTGATGGAAACTAACAGAAAACCCAATTTACTGTGGCTTAAACAAATAGGATTTATTTTCTCAAATAGCAAGAAATCCAGAGGTAAGCTGCTGCTGGCATTCATTTGGCCTTTTCTCCACAAGGTAGCTCCTAAGCTCCAAACACTACTTCTGCATTTGAGTCAAGAAGAAAAGAGGAACAGATCATACCTTTAAAAAAATTTTGTTTTGGTGGGGAAGGGGTTAGGAAGGCAAAATCTTTCTTAGAAGCAACTCCACCTACTACCTGCTCCAACTATCTTCCACTTACATCTAATTGGCCATAATTGTGTCACATAGCTACTGTGGGCTTTTCCAAGCCTTTATGGTAGAAGTGGGCAAGGGAGAACAAGGATGGGACTAGATGTTGGATTAAACAACCAACTGTGTCTACCACATATATAGCATGTAAGATCTTTTCCAAATTTGGCATTATTTCTTGGTTTCACTCTGGCCTTAGTGTCTCCATAATTTTACCCCTATGTTAAAAGAAATACCAAAAATTCTGTTGATTAAGTAGCTAGTTCTAAACAACTTATTAGGTGACTCCTAGCAACCTTGTAGCATTTTCAAAAAATAATGCATGTACATGAAGAGAAAAATATTTTAATTTTATTCTTCATTACTATTTTTTACTAACAGGATGTCTGTGCCTGTTGGACATGGTACAGTTTCTCAAACTGCCCTTGGAGTCAGATTGGGTACAATTGCCCACATTTCCTGTTCCACATTGATTTTCACACACTTCACTTTTTTCACAGCAACTCTTAAAAACCTGTCTTTACAAAGATACAACAATATCAGAATAAATGTAGTTCAACCTGATGTTGCAACTGTGAACTACCTGTAGCTAATAGTTTACGTTGAGTCCAACAGATACTATTATCACTATATTTCTCTTGAAAATTATCTCATGGTAAGGACAGTTTTTGCAGCAACTTATAAGAACAGAGTAATGTGTATTTTGAGAGAGAGACACACACACACATTAGTTGCCTCCTGCACCCCGACCAGGGACCGAAACCATTCCTGAGCATGAAACCCTCAACCTGGGCATGTACCCTGACCAGGAATTGAAACGATGATATTTTGATGCACGGGATGGTGTTCAGCCAACTGAGCCACACTGGCCAGGGCCAAAGCCAAACACTTTTAAGGCTATATACACAGTTGTAATTATTCAAGCTGATAGTGTCCCTAAACTGCTTTCATTTCCTGTAAGTAACTTGGGCACTGAGTTTGTTCTGCTTAGGTCAGGTCAAGGCTAATGGCCTTACAGTTTTTAAATAACCCTCAATGAGCCAGATTCATCTCAATATTTGAAGTAGACATGCCTTTCTGCTTATTTCATCTTGAAAATACAGACTAAAAAATAACTCTTTCTGAAGCAATTATTTATTTTTAATTCCTCTCACAATTTCTTAACAGATATATGGAACAAAACAGGAGCTGTTAAATTGGTCAGATGGTCTCCTGACAATAGTGTTGTAATAGTGACCTGGGAATATGGAGGCCTTTCTTTATGGAGTGTGTTTGGAGCTCAGCTGATTTGTACACTTGGAGGAGATTTTGCGTAAGTCAATAAAGACAAATTTTAGATAAAATAACTCCACTGTCTCTCAGACAACACACACACACAGAGAGAGAGAGAGAGAGAAACTTTATGTCATACAGATATCCTTTTCCTTATTTGCCTCTTACCCCAAAACAATTTGTAAGGTTTGGAATTAATTTTTTCAGAATGTATTGATTATGCAAACATCCATCCTCTTAAAACTTTATGTTTATTCAATAAAAATGCAGTTATTTATTGAACCCCTGTTGTGTATATGATAGCATGTTAGATTCAAGGCTAAATATGGTTTTCTTCAAGTAGCTTATTATTTAATAAGAGTGGTGAACCATGCATATAAGTAACTACTAGGAAATGAAAATTACATTATCCCATTGGGTTAATGTAGATTATCCCACTGGATTGATAGGAGTGGTTTCCTCCGTCTGCCCACTTCTTACACTACTACGAGCCTCAGTCCTGACAAAACAAACACATGTTCCCAAAGTGCATGACCCTGCCAGGAAGTTACTTAGGACCTGGAAGGCTGTGCCTCAGTGATAGACCTGTGCATATTAACCAGCAGTCTCCTAGTTCATGCATTATTATGTATTTCTATTTCGAAGCAACAAAATCAATTTAATATTTTAAAAACTTAAAGCAAAATATTATATATAATTAGAAGACTCTTTTAATTAAGTTTCTGTACTCTTAGTTATAGGTCTGATGGCACCAAAAAAGATCCCCTTAAGATCAACTCTATGGTAAGTTCTTTCTATAAATAATGGTATAGTGTGGAAAACTTGAATTTTTCCTCATGTTGGTGTGATAAAATCACAAAACTATTTTAGCCTCAGCAAAATCTTACGCAGTTCTTGCTTTGAAAAAAAGGTTTTGTGTGTTTTGTTTTTCAATCAGGAGGCTGTTCAACTTTTAGTATTTTATTTGGTTTTGCTTAGATGTGTCCAGCAAGCCCATCATCATTGTGAATATAGTGCCATAGTGAAATGAGACCATTGTATTTCCTAAATATACCTCCATTTCTTGTATGACTTACTAGCACCCACTTCTCATGACCTCCTTTATTTTAACATAAAGTGAAATGCTGATTGGCTATTTTTCCTGGAGGACATGCTGTTGTTGGTTATTTCATAATTTGAATATTTGAAGCCAGGGAAGGATAACAAACTTTTTATTGTTTTGATTTTCCCCCTCTTTTCTTTCTTTCTCGCCCTCCTTCTCTAAGAGCTGGGGTGCAGAAGGCTATCACCTATGGGTAATCAGCGGATTTGGTTCTCAAAACACTGAAATTGAACCTGAGCCCAAGAGTATAGTTAAAGAGCCTGGCATTCTGCTTTTTCAGTTCATCAAGAGTGCACTCACTGTGAACCCTTGTATGGTAAGTTTATGTAATTAAAACTGGTTTGGGGGGGTGTCTTTTTTTTTTTTTAGTCACTTTCATATTAGAATCTGACTCTGACACAGATGTGTTGAATATACTTTTAAAATTGGCATATTATCTTTTGTATATTTTCTGTGATTCTTGGGGTGTGTGTGTGTGTGTGTGTGTGTGTGTGCGCGCGTGTTTAACCCTTTGCGGTTGTTTGTCTACTCTCAGCCACCAAAGCTTTTTTACCATTCCGGTCGTATGTCTGCTCTCAGCCACCACAGCAAGGAACTGTACGAATGAATCTTAACTCTATTCATTCATGTATCAGTTCATAATTTCTCTTGTTTATCCTTCATAATCTTGCATGTTATGTATCACTGCTCTTTCAATGGAAATTAATTCCGACCAGTACGACACCCATGTCCAAATTTAATACGACCGCAAAGGGTTAAGTATATCTTTATTGATTTCAGAGAGAGAGAGAGAGAGAAACATCAATGATGAGAGAGTCATTGATTGGCTGCCTCCTGCTGCATGCCCCCAACTGGGGACTGAGCCCACAACCCGGGCATGTGACCTGACCGGGAATCAAACCCCGATCACCTGGATCCTAGGTCGATGCTCAACTGTTGAGCCGCGTCTGGCTGGGCCTTGTGGGTTTTTAAAAATTCCTATTAAATTTACGCTAAAATTTTATTTCTGAGCAGGTTTTTAAAAAAAATAAGATCATAAACAACTTGAAAAAAAGCAGTGTTTACAGATTTAGTTGAATAACTTGAAAAAAATTAGTCTTTATCTGTATAGTATTTCCCAGTGTGTTCCAGCAAGCATATGAGAAATATCAATAGCTGTTACACAGAATAAGAAAAAGTTCTGTTGTGTGAGTGTGAAATAAAGGATTTAAAGCTGTAGAGATTTCTTCATTGTAGGTCTCCAGGTATTCACATGCTAGTGTGCACTATGAAGTCCAGGAGCTGGTGTATAAAAACCAGCATTTCCCAAGCTTATGTAACTGAATTTTTAAGGAACCCCTTGAAAATAATATGCCTAGGAACCTGCTTTGGGAAGTACTGCCCCAAATTATAATGAAAATCCATCATGTTTTATCAATCTGAAATAACATATATTAATATTACATGTTATTAGTACGTAATACTAGTACATATTAAGGTGTGCATATCTAAATATCTGCCACCAGTGGGTTTTTAGATACTTGGTGCAGTTAAAATGTACAACGCGTTGAGAAAGAATGTGTGAATAACCTGAATCTTTGATCTCATTACTGTAGTTGAAGAATAAGGGTCCCCAGAAAAACAAGAATAGAGCATTTCTCCCCCCACCCCCACCCCAAATAATAATTTAAAATTACCCTTGAGTTTTATGTCAACACAGTGTTTGTACTACAACAGAAAGGTGAGGAGCTCTGGGGTGCTGATCTGTCCGATTTGAATATCCAGTAAGGAATCTGTTTGTGTTGGAGAACACTGGCCTTCTGATTGAAAATGGCATAATCGCTAAGAGAAGAAAATGTCTTATTTGTCTAAATATCCTCAGAACCTGGCACAGTCCTTTGCACTAACCCAGCATTTACCAAGTGATCATTGAGTCGTTCTGAACCAGGACGATGGACTTGGACTGTCCTTCCTCCTCCCCGTGGTTTAAAAAATTCTCCAGCATCGTGTTACCCCCATCACCAATTTACCCCCTTCCTGCCATGTGGGCACACGAGTGAGCACACACACAAACTGTTCAACAGGACGTTTTCTTACCACCATTTGTGAGGTATTTTATGTGAAACTAATTTGTAAACTGTAGATAATGAGTGGTTGTGTTTAGTTTTCAGACGGAAAATCTCCCACAGCATTGCCATATTAGAGTAGCAATAAAAGATACTGCTATGGCAGTTGTAAACCTGGGCATGTTTTGGAACCTATAGGATAAAGGTTTCATTTACACTGGGAAGCCCTCATTAAAATGCTGCCTGTTCCTTCTAAACATACAGTGCATGAGATCATTTTGTAGTCATGTCCTCTGTGGGGGAAATCAGCATTAGTATATATGGTGCATTTCCTATAATAAAACTAAATTGATGTATTTACTTACTTTCCCCTACCTAATACCGAGTTTTTATTTCCTTCTTGGCCCCTCTGCTTCCTTTTTCCCTCATCTAGAGTAACCAAGAGCAAGTGTTGCTTCAGGGAGAGGATCGATTGTACTTGAACTGTGGAGAGGCCTCACAAACCCAGAACCCCAGTTCTTCAGCACACTCTAAACCCAGCCGGGGAAAGAGCTTGTTTGCAGATGATGGTTTCGAGTCTCAGGGTTTAAGCACTTTACTTGGACATCGGCATTGGCATGTAGTACAAGTAAGTCATCAGTGGCCATTGGCTGAGTCCTTGGTAAGGTAGCACCTGGAGCAGATTTTTAAATATTTCCCCTGTTGCTTTAGAAAACAGAAACTTTTTAACCTTTTTGACTGTCATGTCTCTCCTGCTTCTCTGTGCTCTTGTTTTCTTGTCTCTGCTTCCTTTCTTTCCACTTGATGTAGAGCATATCCCCGCCTGCTTTAGGTCCATTAGTAGTGAGCAGTTTCAAAAACTGGAAGTTTATGTTTTGCCCTCTTACTAAGCAAAACTGTTTATTGTACTTCCAAACTTTTTTTCTTTTGGTATAATTTTAGCTCTGTGGATTTGCATAAGCAAAAAGGCAGTAATTTCATGGAAAATAACAGTATTGATGTAGTACCCTGTGTAGCAGCTCTCCTTGTAGTCTTAATAGGAACATATTGAGGTTACTTGTCTGACTTTAAACCAAAATTGGAGACTTGTGGTCAGGTTAGAACCTTATTGTTAATAATTTCATTATTACTTAATCTTGTTCCAAATTGCTTACTCTGGTACAACTTTAAGTTAGCAGTTTCTTGTAGTTATTCTGATAAATTGGCATTTAATATGAAAATTGTGAATTTTTATACCAAATAAAATTAACTCAGGTAAATCAATAAATTGAAGTTTCTTGAAAGAAACTTTCATACATAGTTTCAGTTCTGAGTGTTTTCTTTCCTCTTTTGATACCAAAATGTCTTAGGTACATCAGTGCCTACTCTTGGAGTATTGTTTTAGTTAGTTTCCATTTCTACAATTCTTTGCCTTACTTCTGCATTCTGTATTTTTCCTTTACTGGCTTACTTCAGCTCCTATGTCACTTTCAGTTGACTCTGGTTAGAGATAATGAGAGAGAGAAGAATGGTCATTATGTGAAAACTTTAAGGAGTATCTCCTACATTGACATGTGGCATACACTAAAGTAAAGTGTATTTAATTTACATTAATAAGTTCATAAAATCAAACAATGTGCATACCATTTTATAATTAGTAACAGTTTTTAAATAAAACTTCATCAGCTACTTCCTTGACTAAAATTTTCCACTGCTCCCTTCTCTCCTATAGCCATTTCTCTGCTATTTTCATTTCCCCATACTTTGAACTATTCATTCTACACTGACCTAGCATCAATGCCAGTTCTGCCTAGCCAGGTCTGTGTTGCCAGAGAGCCAAGTAGAGCAGAGGATCAAAGAAGGTAGGTTTGGAACTCAAAAATCCCTCAGGCAATAACAAAAACTGAATTTCTTTCCAGCTCAAAAATTCATTGATTCTGTGATGCTTAGCCATCTACAAAGTATCCCATATTAGAACCCTGTAACACTGATTTTACAACTTTAGACAAAGTAGGTGCTAGCAAGATTCTTCTGTTATTCTATTCTTCAGATATCTAAAATATTCAGAAAAATGAACTTGTCTAACTCTAGCACTAATAAAAATAATGCCAGAGTTGTACTCCCAAATAATCCAGTTATAATAGATTCATAGAATTTTTAGAGCTGGAAGGACCTTAGAGATCATGTAGTCCAACTGGATTTTATTCGTGAAGAAACAGGCTCAGGGAAGTTAGGTGACTTACCCAAGGTCACAGCAGATTAGTGGCAGACTTATCCTTACCATAATATAAATTAAAGTGATAGTCTAACCTATTTCAGAACCTAGGTACTAAATGTTGAGTCATATAATATGCTACTGACCTTGAGCTAAAACCTAGAATGTGCCCTCTATTTTGTTTGCTGGCACTCCAGTCATGCGTCAGTGCAGTGTGGTGTGGTGGTGTTTTGGTGGGGTGGTTTACAGTGTTCATGCAATCTAATGCTTTACTTTTCAGGCTCCTTAGACGTTAGTAATGATTCCCTGAAGAAATGGGTGCCTGTTTAATTCCCCCCTTCAGCATATGCTCTTGTGTAGGATAAGTGCCCAAATACTCCATCAGGGTGGTTTTGTTTGTATGCTTTTTGTACAGCTTAGAATTCATCAAATGAGCTCCAACTAATTCTGCTGCTGTCTGTTCCTCATCTAGATTACTGGATGTTTTGTTTGTTTAAGCCTTCTGCCTTACATTTGTTAGTTTCCTGATCAGAAGAGTCTGAGTTATGTTTTTTCCTTTAACTAAAACATCACAAGTACATATTTGTCAGAAGCAAGGTTGGTAGCTTCTGGTAGAGATGGTGTTTTTTGTTTGTTTTATTTAGTTTCCCCAGCTACACATGTTTTAAAAATTGAAAGTAGTTTGTTGACAGATGGAGAATGAATAATATGAAATTAAAAAACAACAACAATAACAGTACCCTCATGGTATTAGGGTATGTTCCTTCTTTGATTGCCATTTATTTTAATATTCAGTATTTTGCATAATATAAACACTTATTTCTGAAAGGTACATGAATCACCATCCAGTGTTCTGAAATGCTTGACAAACTGCTTGGAAAGAGTAAGCTTCACAAAATGTGGGAAGTAAACACCTACGATGTGTTAGGCACTACGTTAGGCATGTCAGCTCAGGATTTTAAAGACTATTTTATTTATAAATGATCTACTTTCATTCCTATGTACTAGGTGTGGTATTTGGCACAGATAAAACCTTTTAGGAAGCGGACTGTCACAATCTCACCAGTTACAGACAGAAGTAGTCTAGCAGGAGACAGGGTTTTAGCAGAGTGACATTAAGGGGAAAAATTAGGTTCCTTGAGAGACTGAAGAATCCTAAGATGTTAAGAGTAGAGATTCTATACCCTGGCGCTCAGTTTCTCAGTAGTGTGGCATGACTTTGTGCCCTGAGTATGGAATCTTGACCTGAGTTTCTGCATTATTCATTAGCTACCTCTTTTCCTTCTGCCATTTCTCGGTATAAGGGGCAGAGCTCCAAAGTTCAAGTGGCACAGATCAGTAAAGGTGACTTACTGGGGAAAAATAAAAGTTTCGTTTTCTCATTTTATGACGTCTTCAGACACAAAACTGCATGAAAAATAAAGCACTTTGAGTTTTGAAAAGAAATTATTTGCAGCACTTCATACGCTTTTGAAGGTTAAAAGAATAAACTGTTTCTTCCTACAGATACTCATCAGAGGGTGATCATATGATAAGATTTGACCTAGGTTCCCATGATTAGAAACTCTTCCTGTTGGAATCCACTTTGGCAGTGAGAGCACATCTCACGCTTTACCCACTTACGAAACACCAAGATGTGCTGGCGGGTGTTCTTTTTCTGTCATGAGTGGCTGGCTCAGTCATACTCCAGATACATCCTTCTTCAAGTGGCTATTTTCTTCATCCAAGAAAGAAAATAATTTTGTTTGCAGCCTCCTACAAAACTTTCCCTTTTATTTTGTCACATGATTGTTACATTAGATTATCCTTATTCTGAATTAATATCACCCCTCATAGTGAATTTTATTAATTGGCCTAAATGGTACAGCATATCAGTTGAGATACAAGTTAAGCATTCTTCAAGCATATATTGTGACATTATCTTCAGTTCTGTAGGGTGGGCTTCCACAAGCCAGCACTGAAGTTAAAATTTTTCTAATGTACTAAAAGCTATTAATTTCTTCAGAATTTACATTGGCTTACTAGGTAATAAGTGAAGTCTAACAAATGGTTTTATAAATAACTTTGTCAAGGTCAATGCAGATGTTTTCAACATATTTTTACTTGGTTTTCCTTTTGTCTTATTATGCAAAGAATCATTGGATTCGATGACATTTACTTGGCTTTTTAATTTTGCTTTCTTTTTTTGAATATGTAATACTTTTTATTTCAGTAAAATGAAAATAAAGTTGAATAAATTGAAGATTCTCTTATTCCAGGATCAGAAGAGTCTTCCCTTGTACTCTCGTTCTGCTAATTTGCACCCCACATTCACCACCTGCTCATGAAAATTAGTTAATCATTAAGCCAGTAGAGAGATCACAGTCTTCATAAAGCTATAATTTATTTAATCTACATTGATAGCTCATAGAGGATTCATTAAGTTTAAAATTCTTGTTAGAGTGATACAAAGACCCCATGTACAAGATAAGATATAAGACAGAAAACATGAGGAGGTATTTTTACTACTTATGTTGCAGATAGAGAGTTAATATGTATAATATACTAAAAGTTCTTATAGATGAATAAGGTGAACACCCCAATAAAAAATAGAGCTTATACACAATCTTACATGTATATGGATGTTAGTTTACAAATAGAGTAAAAACTACCCAGTGGTTAACCCTCAGCAATGATATAACAGGAAAATTTCATTTTGTACTTTGTACATTTTTATATTGTTTAAGTTTTACAAGCATGTATTGCTTTTTTATTCAGAATTTTTTTTTTAAATAATAAAAAGCAAACAAAACCCTTGCTGGGGCTCTAATTTTATTAGATAAGATCGTTTTGGGGATAGTTCAGATCAGCAAACCCAAACTGTGTTCATCTACACAATTCTTGGCGGGGGTGCTCCTTGTGGGTGCTTCTCTAAAAATCTTTTGTCAGTCTTGTTTACTGAGTGTTGAATATTTAAAACAAAACAGTGTAGAGAAAAGTAGAAAGGCCTAATGTCTAGAAACTTATAGTGAAATTATTAAGACAGGAGATGTGAAATATTGGCTGGTATACAAATGGTAAATTCCAATTACTCTGCTAGTAATACCCATGTTTGGAAACACTTTAAACATTGTATGAGAAAATGAATCTTATATTGTGATGTTAATGATTTAAGGTTTAAATCTATTTCATAAGTCTTACCAAACTGATGTGTTATTTTCTGTAGATTTCCAGCACCTATCTAGAGAGCAATTGGCCCATACGGGTGAGTTATTATTTTGTTGGTGTTAACTTTTTTTGGATAGCATTTGCTGCAGGAGGCATTCTGGGAATTGAGCCTTTTAGTGAATACGTTGATAAAAGTAAAAATTTTAATACTTGATCCTTTGTGCATTGTTAGTGTAAAATATCTATAATTCAGTTAAATGTAAGTTGTGTATAAATATATAGATTTTTAAATTTAGCATTTTACATTTCATTTATTAATAGCCTGTTTGCCTGGTGTAATACTGAGTTCTTTATATCTAATAAAGATATAGGTTTGCAAGGAAGAGTTTTTAATTTTTTTTTAATCAGTTTTCAGCGATTGATAAACTTGGACAGAATATTGCTGTGGTTGGCAAGTTTGGTTTTGCACATTACTCTTTACTCACCAAAAAATGGAAACTTTTTGGAAACATTACCCAGGTTGGTCTTTTTGAAATTAAAAAACTAACTTCTCAAAGTATAAGAAGACTACAATATGAAATAACTACAATGTAAATCACTGTTTACTTAGAAATAAAACAAAATACTTAAAAATGATGTTGGATTGTGTCTAAGTCAATTCTGATCAAGTTCTTGATACTAGAGGAAGGATTTTGTATTGAGATAGTTGGTTTGTCTTTAATTCTCTTTAAGATCAGACACTATAATTCTTTAACTTGTGAGTTCATCAGATGTGATCAGAATACATTTCCACAAAATTTGAGATCATTTTGCTGCTTGTCTGTGTGTGATATGAATATTTGGGTAGCACACAAAGAGATGTTAAATTTTGCATGAATCATATAGGAGGAAATGAGAAGAAATTAACATTTAATGGGTGCCTATTGTGTGCCAGGCACTTTAAATGCTTTCATATATTTTAGTGCATTGATCATAACAACCCAGTGAGAGCACTATTGTTACTTACCATTTTATAAAAGAACCTGGGATTCAGAGGCCAGCGGCTGATAAATGATAAAGCCAAAATTTAAACCAAGATCTTAATGTGGGAATAATAATGCTGCATGGTACCCAGTTATTTTGAATGATGTATTTTCTGTCTTAAAAAAGTGTTTATTTTTTCAATAGAATATGCGTCAGTAATAAAGGCCCTGGAGTAATGCTTAATTGGGAGTATGAGACTAGAGCAGAAATAACTTCAGCTTTCATTATCTGTTTAGAATATTTTATTAGTGTGTTACTTAATGTAATTTCTGGTGGCATAAAGGTAATTTTTTTTTAATTTCCTTTTAGGAGCAAAATATGATTGTGACAGGTGGCTTAGCCTGGTGGAATGACTTCATTGTCATTGCATGTTATAACATAAGTGACCGTCAAGAAGAGGTAAATTTTTTCTCTCAAAAATATCATGTTATATTTTAAAGATATTAAGGCTATTTGGATTTATATAAAAATAATTTATTGGAAAATAAAACTTTATTTTTTAATCTAGAATTAGGCATTTCTAGTTAATGGGATTTTCATTTCAGATTACTACTTTAAAATTTTTTCAAAGGGATAATCAGAACTTCTAGATAACTTTTTCTAATGATTTTTAACTGCTAGACATTCTCTATAAAGTTTGTAAGTAGCAAAAAAAAAAGTTAAAAGCAGAAAAGTTTATAAGGGTAGCTGTCCTTACAGATTTATTAATTTATTGATTTGTATGTTTATTTTTTTAAAAATTCCTGGTATCCTTAAATCAGGTCTAAATATTCAGATCTAAAAGAAGTATCATATTAGTACAGTCACAGTTTTGATCACTTCATCTTTTGATTATTTATAGAATGAGCCTTCCCTGTCAAAATATAAACATCCATTTATTATTAATGCTCAGATTAGTCTTTTAACTCCTCTTTCTTGAAAAATATCAGTAAATAGCATGGATTTAGTCATCTCTGGTAGGCATCTTGTTTTTCCAATTTTCTTTATTTTTGTTTTCTGCAGCTGAGAGTATACTTGCGAACATCTAATCTGGACAACGCCTTTGCTCATGTCACCAAAGCACAAGCAGAGACCTTACTGCTTAGTGTCTTTAGGGACATGGTGATAGTGTTCAGAGCCGACTGCTCAATATGCCTTTACAGTATTGAAAGAAAATCTGAGGGGTAAGTCCATAGCATGTGACAGGTCACTCTTTGTTCCTATGTAGCATGTTTCCTCTGTAGTTTTCACTTTTCAAAACCATTACTCTAATTTTATATTTAGTGGGATTGTTTGTTTGTTTTAGGAGTTTAAAAAAAGCAAGGAATTTTAGTGATATTCAAATGGTATTCTTTAGCTACCAAAATGAGTAAATAAATAAGCCTTACTAACTTCTTCAGATAATCTTACTGGGTTCATTTGGGAAAAAAAAAAAAATCTAGTTTGGGATAGATAAACCTTTTAGATACTAATTTTTTCACAACCTTTAAAACAAGTAGTTAGTAACTACCCGAGTGTTCTAGGCACGTGGGGAAATGTAAAGGCTCCCATAGCGCAGGGCCTTGGGAAGCGTGTCCTCAGCGCTCACCTTTTCCGCTGAGCTGCGTGGCTGTGAGCTGGCAGGAGAAGCTGGCAGCCCTGCTGCGGCTGTGTGCTGCCTGCATCCTTCTTGGCATCGTGTTGGCTTGCAGCATTTAGACCATGACTCTCGATTTTTAGTATGTGCTCAGGTGTTTTTTGTTTGTTTCTTTTTTAAAGGAGCCATGAAGTATGTATTTGGTGAAGTAGCATAGTGATTGAGGAGTAATGTAAAGATAAAAATTAAGAAATCTTACTAGTCTAGATAGAAACTATATCCTTTCTCAACCAACGAAGCTATTCTCATAGCTTCTTCCCTAGCTTTTTCTTCCCTTTCACATCTCACTCCCTTTCTTTCTCCCTTCATCTCCACATGTTCTTTGGATGCCTCAACCTTGTCAGTTTGCTGCTTAAAAGATACTTGGGGAGGAGGAACTAAGGTCAAAGGCATTTGGGTGCCCCATAAGTATGAAATCTAATACTATTAGTAGCGGGGCATGCTTGCTAGCGTTGTTGAGGTGTGTGGGTTTCTTTTTTTTTTTTTTACAGTCCAAATACCACTGCTAGTATCCAAGTTCTTCAGGAAGTCTCCATGTCACGCTACATTCCTCACCCTTTCCTGGTAGTATCTGTTACTCTGACATCAGTGAGTACAGAGAATGGAATCACCTTGAAAATGCCACAGCAGGTACCATTCTATTCTGAACTCTTTAGAGTTTTCATCTCAGTTTTTAGTTTTTTGGTTGATACTGGGAACTATTTATTTGTTCATTAAGTAAATACTAAGTGTTTAGAATGTGCCTTGTATGCAGTTGCTGACCTACAGTGACAAACTAAGTAAACATAGTTTCTGCTCAACAATAAGGAAATAATTACATATATAAGTAATTATAATTGTGATGTGTGTACCAAAAAGTAGTACAGGTTACTCTGTCTATAACAAAAACCTGGAGTAGTCTAAACAATCAGAGAAGATTTCCGTACTATTTAAATGGAAACCTGAAGAATAGTGGTGGTTATCTAAATAAAGGGGGGATTTCAGGCAGAAGGAACAGTAGTGCAGAGGCCCATACATAAGGGAGAACATGACGCGTGCGGGGAATTGGAAGAGTTTCAGGGTGACTGAAGCATAGAATATCAAGGCACGTGTTGATAATACCGACTTCAGACTTTATCTTAAAATCTCAAGTGTCTTAGCTGGGTATTACTGTATCTAAACTTTATAACATTTATTATAACAATAAGGAGGAAAATGAACTAGAGTAGGACAAAACAGGGAGTAGGGAGAGTAGATGGGAGACCATTGTCATGATCTAGGCGAATTGCATTACTAGCCCAGACTTGGGTAGTGACAAAGAAGAGGGACAGAAGTAGTATGAATGTAAAGTTTAGAGGACTCTATTAGTTAATTCTAAGGAAGGAAAAGGAGAATGCCACAGTTTCTGGTTATAAAGTATGTAGTGGTGCCACCAGGACCCAGGTTGCATAACTTCTATCCTAGGGCTCCTTCCATTATACCGATGGTTTCCAAACTTCATGTCAATGTGGAACTCATTTTCATGGGAAGATTCTATGTAGATTTATCATCCCTGACTGCTCATTTTGTCTTTTGCTTCCTATTATGGCACTTTCATTAAAGTCCTTTAAAATATAGGTCCCATTTCCTCTGCAAACTACATTTCATGGTAACCCGGTAGTCCTAGTTGATAAGGGAAAGTTTAGTTTTACAGAAGAATTCTGGGTAAAGATGTGGAAGGAATGTCAGAATTAAGGAATCACCTGAGGAAATAACTGATTCAGACAGTGGTTATTATTAGATGAAAGCATCAGATGAAAGGTTGGTGGGAACTTTCCGTGAAAGGATGAGGTGGTCATACCTCAGTCATCTTAATAAATCCTATCATCACTAAGGGGAGAACAGGATGTGGCCTGCTCCCCTGAGCGGTGCAGCAGGAGGTTCACATGGAGTCACTACGCAAAACATTGAACCTGAATTGTATAGACTCATCTTCCATTCATAGGAAATACAGGGATATTTAGTTTAACACTACAGGAGACAATGCAGAACATTCTATAGGACAGCTACAACAAGTTAATAACGGAGGAAAAAGTAAGAGGAGACTCTTCTAAAGACTTCAGAGCCATAACAACTAGATGCAGTGTGTAAGTTTTTTTGTATCATGATTCAAACTGACTATAGAAAGACACTGTTAAAACAATCAGAGATTTTTAAATATGGACAGAGAGATGACACTAAGGAATAATTGTTAATTTTATTAGATGTGATACTGGCATTGTGGTTATGCAAGCAAACATATATATTTTAGAGATGCATATTAAGTGTATAGGGGTGAAATAGCCTGCTGTCTTTAAAATACTTTGGCAACATTTTTAAAAAGGGTTCAGTGGAGCAGATACAACAAAATCCTGGTAATTGTGAATCAGGATGATGGGAATATGGGGCTTCATTCTGCTGTTCTCCATACTTTTAATTATGTTTGAAGTTTTCATTTGAGGAAAAAGGGAGTCTTGGTATCTCTGCCCTCAGTTTTATATTCATTCGTATTGTTCATTAGTGTGTTGTATTAAGCATTTCCTACCCTAGCCAGAAAGCTGCTTGTGTACACCCACAGAGCCTGACAGAACGGCTGTACATAGGACACACTCAACAAGTATTGCTGGTCGTTTAACCTGTAAACCTTAGGGGTTGGGGAGAAAGTGCTGAAAACATGCCTATAAGTTAGTATGGGTTCAACTTATGTTTCTTTCAGGCTCGTGACGCAGAGAGCATTATGCTAAATCTTGCTGGTCAGCTTATCATGATGCAGAGGGACAGGTCGGGCCCTCAGATCCGGGAGAAGGACAGTAACCCGAACCAGAGGAAACTTGTGAGTAAATGCACGTCATCTAGAACGTGAAGAATGCATGGGTTCAGGATAAAGGAATAAAAGAACTTCAGAGGAGAGTATTGTCTTGTGATTTGGAAGCTGAGGAAGTATGTAAAATTAGTCTTAAGCCTCTGGGTATAAGACTTTGTGAAGGGTGAAGGATAAGGTCCTGAAATGATAAAATGTTCCATACTCCAGAGGTTATTGCTTAGGTATTATTTCCAAGTTCTAATGGGAAAATCATATAAACTGGTGAAGTTCATAGGTTTTGTTTTGTTTTTAGATTTAAGTACACATAATCTGAAAGGCCAGGCTACTGTTATTAACTCCAGTTCTAAATAAATTACCCTAATTTTCCCAAAAAGTCCTACTCTCATTTTGAAAGTCTTAGGAAATTAGTACCCAGGAACTTAACCTACAGATTTAATAGGAAGAAACTTGTCTCTCCTTTTCCAGCTGCCGTTCTGTCCTCCCGTTGTACTAGCTCAGTCTGTTGAAAATGTGTGGACTACATGTCGAGCAAATAAAAAAAAGCGCCACCTTCTGGAGGCCCTCTGGCTGAGCTGCGGAGGGGCAGGGATGAAAGTTTGGCTCCCTCTGTTCCCTCGGGATCACCGCAAGCCCCATTCCTTCTTGTCCCAGCGGATCATGCTGCCTTTCCACATCAACATTTACCCCCTGGCGGTTCTGTTTGAAGATGCGCTAGTCCTTGGTGCTGTCAATGACACTTTACTCTATGACTCTCTGTACGCTCGGAACAGTGCCAGGGAACAGCTGGAGGTGCTCTTCCCTTTCTGTGTTGTGGAGAGGACCTCGCAGATCTACCTCCACCACATTCTACGTCAGCTGCTGGTCAGGAATCTTGGGGAGCAGGCCTTGCTCCTGGCCCAGTCCTGCTCCACGTTACCTTACTTCCCTCACGTGCTGGAGCTCATGCTCCACGAAGTGCTGGAAGAGGAAGCTACCTCACGGGAGCCCATTCCCGACCCCCTGCTTCCCACTGTGGCGAAGTTTATCACCGAGTTCCCCCTTTTCCTGCAGACCGTTGTTCATTGTGCCAGGAAGACTGAGTATGCCCTGTGGAACTACCTTTTCGCAGCCGTCGGAAACCCCAAGGACTTGTTTGAGGAATGTTTGATGGCTCAGGATTTGGACACAGCTGCCTCTTACCTTATTATCTTACAGGTAACAGCTGTCTTCTTACAAAGGTACAAGAATTGATGAACTTAAACTTCGGGAAAAATATGTCCTGTTTTGTTTTTTTTTAATCCTCACCTGAGGATATTTTTTCCATTGCTTTTCAGAGAGAGTGGAAAGGAGAGAGAGAGAGAGACAGAGAGACAGAGAAAAACATTGATGTGAGAGAGACACATTGATTGGTTGTCTCCCTCACACCCCCCGACCGGGGCTGGGGATTGAGCCTGCAGCTGAGGTATGTGCCCTTCGCCGGAATTGAACCCAGGACCCTTCAGCTGTGGGTTGACACTCTAACCACTGAGCCAAACCGGCCAGGGTGAAATGTCCTGTTTTGACACTGTGATTGTGTTTAAGGAATTAATTCAGCCTTGTTTTCTGTTAAATTTATATTTTTCCTTGTGAAGAACTTAGTATTATCAAATGACAGAAAATTCCTTTGAATGTCAAAAAGTAACATCGCAGGGTTTTAAATTTTTATTTATTTTTAGAGAGAGAGGAAGAGACACACACAGGAACATCAGTTTGTTGTTCCACTTATTTATGCATTCAGTGCTTGATTGTAACATTGCAGGGTTTTTAAAATCCTGTTTGTCTATAAATAGGCCTAAAACAGACTGATGAGTTTACAATATTATTTTGAATAATACTGAAGAAATGTATTATTTTACATAGTATAGTACATATAACATGCACATATTACATAAGAAACACAATGAAGAACTATTTTGAATATTACTGGGTTTGTCTGATACCCCCAGAATAATAGATTTGTTTCCTTATAGTACGGAATTGATGAGGGGACTCTGATTAGACCATGGGTCATAACAGAACACCCTATATTAGGCTCCCCATAGCGCCTGTCACAGTAATTACCCTCATAAAGGTTTTTCTCAAAATAATGGGTTCTTCGAGACTCCTGAAAGTTTGCTTCATTATATATTTGACAAGGGTACTTGACACTTTGTGTTCCTGTCGGTCTGATGTGGATTTGACAGGCCGCACTAAAGTTTCTTTCAGTGAGTGCAAAGTTGTGTTGCTGCTGTAAGAAGCTAACCATAAACCTGGTTTGAAACCGCCTAGAGCAGATTTCCTGTCTGCTTATTTTGCTTCATGACAGCTGATTTAAACCAGAGGAGAGAATCGAGCAGAGGTTGGATGGCCATGAAATTCGGATTCCTTGGTTGTTATTAAAGAAAAAGCCACAGAATCATAAAAATAGAAACAAATTAATGTAGCTATTTTTTTTAGGTCATTCCTTAAACTTTCAGTGATCTCAGAAACAATGGAATTGGAAACTTGTGTTATACCAAAATTTCTAAGTTGCTGTGGATTGTCAGATAATCATCACAGTTAAACTTGTCTATTAGTCAGTCACCTTTCCATGAAGGTCATGGCAGGCAGTCGGTTAACTTTGTGAAAGAGCGCTGGCTGGGTGGCTCAGTTGGTTTCTAGCATCATCCCCTCCACCAGAAGGCTGCCGGCTTGGTTCCTGGGTAGGGCATGAGAGGCAGCTGATCGACGTGTCTCTCTCACATCAGTGTTTCTCTCGCTCTCTCTGAAATCAACAAACATCTCGTCGGGTGAGGATAAAAAATAAAAAAAATGTGTGAAAGAATTATTTAGGATGCTGTTTGTGTGACAGTGCTACCTACTACTGCCCAAGCAAAGATTTTTTAAGTTACATCCTCAGAAAACTCTGTCCCAGGAGACCTGAGCTTTTTTGGAGTCTGGCAAACCTAGATTTATATTCTTGCTTCAACAAGTTAACTCAGTTTCCTCATCTGTAAAATAGGAACAATATACCTATTTTGCAGATTCCCTAGGAGAAATGAAAGAATGTAAGGTTTGTATAAGATACCTGGCTTGTAGTCAGTTCAGTAAGTCATAATCTCTTACATGGCAGAGTAATCGCCTCACTTTTTCTTGTCTGTTAGACTATCCCCTGCAGTGTTGCAGCTGCCTTTCTCCTCTGGGTTAGGGAACCATGGAGATAAAGATTTGCTCAGAGCCTCCCATATTACTTGCAGTATAAAAGGAATGCGTGTCTTCCTTGGTTGTTTTTGTAGAATATGGAAGTCCCAGCAGTAAGTAGGCAACACGCCACCCTTCTGTTCAACACAGCCCTGGAGCAAGGCAAGTGGGACTTATGTCGACACATGATTCGATTTCTTAAAGCCATTGGCTCTGGAGAATCTGAGACACCTCCATCCACACCTACAGCTCAGGTCAGTTGCAGAGTTGCAGAGCGTCTCTGGGCCGCGCGCCTGTGGCCTCTCCTAACCGCACTGCCCGTTGTGTGTCCCCCAGGAGCCCAGTTCAGGCGGCGGATTTGAGTTCTTCCGGAATCGCAGCATCAGCTTGTCCCAGGCGGCTGAAAACACCCCTGCCGGTAAATTCAGCCTGCAGAAAACACTGAGCATGCCATCTGGTGCTCCTGGAAAAAGGTAAACGGGTGAAGAGCTGCTGTGCTTCTAGGGCCTTCAGTGAGACATTGCATTTCAGGGCATTTGCAGAGTCACGTCTTGTAAAAACAGCTACTTGATCCAACTGCACTACCTTTTCCAATTCCCAGAAGCTTGGAGACCACATAAAAGGCTTCCCTACCTCTTCCTCCAGAGTTCATGTCTTGACTCTCTATAGTTTCTGCCCCTCATATTAGAATAGGCCTTGATATGCCTGTTCTGAATGTAACTAAATTCCTTCTGATCGTAGACTAAAAAGAAAGATAATAAAGCTGCAAGTAATCCAAAGCCTTCTTACAGTCAACAGTTTTTTCCTCCTTTCCAACTGTACCTCTGGACAAAAATAAAAATTCATTCCTTGTGTACTTGACTCTCTTGTGACTCTCTTAATCGGAGAAGTCACTAAAACAGTGGGAGAGCAAAGAGGAAGTGTGTCTGGAAACAAACCTACATCACCCACGGATGAGTTACTGCTCCTGAGAGGTTAACTACGAGCTCATACTGAACATGAAACGGAATTTCCTCGCCTTGTGAGGGCCTCGTATTCCTTCTTGCATTGCATGTTCGTGGCTCTTGCTTTTTCTCCTTCGTAATCCTTTTGTATTGTTTGTATTGTGTCTACAGTTCCTGGCACATAGTGAAAACTTACAGAACATTTTCTTTTTTTTAATCCTCACCTGAGGGTATTTTTCCATTGTTTTTTCAGAGAGTGGCGGGGAAGAAGGGGGAGGGGAGAGAGAGAGAGAGAGAGAGAGACAGAAACAAAAATAGATGTGAGAGAGATAAATCACTTGGTTGTTTCCCACACGCACCCCAACTAGGGCTGGGGATTGAGCCTGCAACCAAGGTGTGTGCCCCTGGCTGGAATCCAACCCGGGACCCTTCAGTCTGAGGGCCAGTGCCTTAACGACTGAGCAAAACCGGCTAGGGCATTGAACATTTTTTCATTGTAATGTTTAACTGCTTTTTCTTATCACAGCCATTAACATCACCCCCATTCGCAGCATATACACAATCATGGGCTACATACAAGTGAAATGCAACCTATAAACAACTGTCGGGCAAACATTAGCTTCTCAGCCTTACCCTGAATTTACTGGCTAACACATACTCAGTGCTCACTGTGTGCTGGGCACGGTTCTAGCATTTACACATATAGGTCTTTAATCCTTTCAACAACCATAAAGAGTAGATAAGGGTAGATACTGCTGATACCCACATGGTTCAGGTGAAGAGACAGAAGCCCAGAAAATAAACTTGGTTATTTTCATACAACTAGTGAGTAATAGAGCCAGGATCTGAATCCAGGCTGCCCTGCTCCAGTACTGCCTCTCACCGAAAACACCATATACCATTACCAAATGAGTTACACACATCAGCTCCATGAGTAAGGGGGGATAGAATTATTATTATTTTTATGTTGTCTACGTAACTCACATTAAGAGACTTCATTCCACTTCTCCTTCGTTTCTTTGATCTGGTTTCCTTCCCTCTTCCTTGGCCTTTCCAAACACAGCATTTATTTGCTCCCTTTCTTTCCTTCAAGCCGTTACTACCCTCTTTTCTGGTTTGGCTTTGTCTCCTGTTTTTCCCTATACCGTGTAGTCATTCTACAAATATGTTTTAAGAGCCTGCTCTGTTCCAGGTATTGTTCAACAGGTTGTGCTATCACATGGAGGAGAGGACCTAATACTTTATCTTCCTCTTCAATCAGAATTAGATGTTGGATCTCTTACCTCCTTATCAGCATTATTGATGCTACCGTGTAAAAGTATGTGAAGTCTTCCAGTAAAGATTTTTCTGTAGCTTCCTTGTGTTCCCACTATAGGTGGAGCAAAGACAGCGACTGTGCAGAGAACATGTATATTGACATGATGCTGTGGAGACATGCTCGGCGTCTCCTAGAAGAAGTTCGGCTCAAGGACCTGGGTTGCTTTGCAGCCCAGCTGGGCTTTGAACTAATTAGTTGGCTCTGCAAGGAACGTGCCCGAGCTGCCCGAGTAGACAACTTTGTGATAGCCCTGAAGAGACTCCACAAAGATTTCCTGTGGCCACTTCCCATCATCCCAGCCTCTTGTCTCAGTTCTCCTTTCAAGAATGGCAAATTCCGAACAGGTAGTGCAGACTTTGTCACTTGTACAGGAGAGTTGTATTTTACCCTGTTTTGCTGTTAGTTGATATTCAAAGAATTCTTTTCATTCCATACTCAGGAATAGGAAAGAGCCAAGTTTTTGTACATCAGTCAGCTCATCCACCATTTGATCAAAGATGTAAATAAAGACTTGTGACCTTGAAGTCCTGTTTATAAATCTAGCCATTGTTACTGCAGATTATCAACAAGCTGAGGAATGACTGAATATAGAACCACCACACTTATTATGGGAAGGAGTTTTGGAATTGGTTAATCAAAATAAGCTAAATTGTTACTTACCTGACAGGACTTACTCCAGAGAAATGGTAAAAATGCCCTTCTTCTAAGCGAGGAGTGGGCAAAGTGAAACCACTTTGGTGAAAGAAAAATTTTTAAAAGTTTTTTAGTTCAGGCCTTTTTAAGGAAGACTGTTCTAATTATCACTTAAGAAAATTCAAACAAAAGCCTTTTATTGTGGCATTTGGAAACTTCATGTCATCTTAGAACCAAGGAAAATCACGTAAAAGATTAACAGAATGAATTTTTGCCCAGTTCTAGTAAGATACGATGCTATAAGATGACTGTTAGATGGCATTATATAGTCAGTCCATTTTGTTACAATCCCATATCCCTGGTTTATGGGTGGATGGTGCAGTGTAGGACAGTAATTGTCTGAACCTCTAGTATTGAGGGAGTGGGGGTGGAGAAGCTGAAAGATCTGAATTGGAAATGGCAGTGTGTGCATCTTGAATTCCCATTTTTTTCTTTGTTTTTGGACCTGCCTTGCAGTGGGAGAGCAGCTGTTAAAGTCTCAGTCAGCTGACCCTTTCTTAAACCTTGAGATAGATGCTGGCATCTCTAATGTCCAACGAAGTCGGGCCTGGCTCAGCAACATTGGCCCTACCCACCATGAGATAGACACAGCCACGTCCCATGGACCACAAATGCAAGATGCCTTCCTGTCACCTTTATCTAACAAAGGTAAGTGTCATTTTAAGTCTTAGTTCCTTTTTAGTTCCTTTGGGAGTTGATGTGCTGTAGCACTTCAGAGAGAGCTTCACTCTTTTAAAAAAAAGCCATACCTTGTCATCCCTCAAATGTTAACAGTAATTCCTTAATACCGTCAAATATCTAGTAAGTTTTCAGATTCCAGTTGTTTCATAATTCATAATTGTCTTATGGCTTGAATCAAGATCTAAATAAGGTTCATAGATTGTGATTGTTATGTTTTTAACTTTCTTTTTAATGATTGTTCCCCTCCATTGTCTTTTTTTTTTTCTTCCAATTTATTCATTGAAGAAACTTGCTTCATAATGTGGATTTTGGTGATCGCATCTTCATGATTTAGTTTAACAGTTTCCTCTGTATTTCTTGTCATTTGGTAATTGAATCTAGACTTGATCAAATCATAGCTTTTTTTTAAATAGGTAGTATAGCATGTTTTTCCATCTGAAGGCACATAATGCCTGGTTATCTCTCTGATGGCTTTTAAAAAAATTCCTGTTACTGCTAATATAACATGGGAATAATTAAAGTAAAACGTTTCCCACATTGTTAGCTTATAACTTTGGCACTTCTTCGTCAGGTGATGAATGCAGTATTGGTTCAGCCACAGACTTGACTGAAAGTAGCTCCATGGTGGACGGGGACTGGACAGTGGTGGATGAAAATTTCTCCACGCTTAGTTTAACCCAGTCAGAGCTGGAGCACATCTCCATGGAGTTGGCAAGTAAAGGGCCTCACAAATCCCAGGTCCAGCTTCGGTGAGTTTCTCAGCATTTTGAAAGCACAGAATACTTGGGATATTTGGGCAAATAAGGTACAGAGGCTACTTTCCTGGCAATGATTGTCCTTCTGACATCTGTAGATTCTTCTTAGCTCCATACATTTCCTTCTCAGTTATTCTGCTGCTGTTTCTATATAGGTATTTGCTGCACATCTTCATGGAGGCAGGATGTCTGGACTGGTGCATTGTCATAGGCTTGATTCTTAGAGAATCCTCAGTAATCAACCAGATTTTGGTTATTATGCAGACAACAGAGGTGGATGGAGAGATGTTACAGAATATAAAGACAGGGCTGCATGCAGTGGACCGATGGGCCTCTGCAGATTGGTAAGTGCTGGTTTCCATCGGCTTGTTTCTTGGCTGGCTGTTGGTGAATCCTGTCTTTTCCCATTAAGGCTGAGCTCTGGTTCATTTACTTGGAGATTTTTAGGTTGGTCAAAATAAAAATGCATTCTTATGTTCATTTTTAAGGCTGTTTACTTTAGTTACCTTTCTGTACGTGAAATTTAGATGAGATAGTGTTGGTCATTTTAAAATGGGAATGCACATCACTGACAAGATTGATGCAGTACAAATGATCTTAGAATTAAGACTGGAACTTAAGGTTTGTAATTCTGTGGAATTAAAGATAATAACCTAAAAATGTCTGCTTGAAAAGATAAAAACTTCGTCTATGTGAATTTAACATTCCGTAGCAGTTACTGGCAAGCCCAGATTAAAGAGCAGTGGATGGTAATAAAACTAATAGGACAATATAGAATAAAGGACACTTGAATTAAAGAAAAAAAAAAGTAGTGGATAGAAGTTTAGGATCCTGGGGTTCTAGCCCTTTGTCACCCATTATGTGTGGATTTTGGGGCTTCCCTTACTTGGATCTGGTTTTCCTTAATTGGCAGTTTCATTCAGGTTCTCTGAGACTTCTTTTTCAAGTCTAAAGTCCTGTTGGTCCTTACACTGTGGAATGATTTTTAACTGTAATACTAGATAATTTGCTCCTCGTGCTCAGAAATTTAAGACTTGCACTAATGCTGTGCTGGCCAGGGCATCTAAGGAACCCTCCTCCTCTCCCCCATAATCTGTCACTGACCTTACCATACCCGTGTTCAGTAGGAATTTATCTGTAACACTCCTTGGGGCTTTTTGAGTATTGCAGGTGAGAACTAACTACCTTTTTCCTCTTAGTCCTGGATATAAGCCATTTTTGAACATCATTAAGCCACAGCTACAGAAGCTCAGTGAGATAACAGAAGAGCAGGTCCAGCCTGAAGCCTTCCAGCCAATAACTGTGGGCAAGTCCCCTGAACAGACTAGTCCCCGGGCAGAGGAGAGCAGGGGCTCCTCGGGCCACGGAAGCGTCCCGCAGGGCGAGGTTGGGGGCAGCAGCATGGTCGCCCGGAAAGAAGACGACACAGCCAGAGCTGAGGAGGAGGAGCCTTTTCAGGATGGGACTTACGACTGCTGTGTGTCCTAACCGCAGCGGGTGCTGTCACCCCGGGCAGTGTTAGCTCAGCAGCCGCAGCGTGCAGCTGAGGACACTGTGACCTAGTTGGACGATTTAACCAGGGAGCTCAGCGCAGAGACTCTGATAAGGTATTAAATTTTAACTAACTTCTCTAAGAAATCTCTGACTCCATAAAAATGTGATATCAGAATAAATCATCTTTCGTAAAAAATTTTAAGCTTTAGTGGAAAGTAATAAAGAATACTGTACAGACGTACATGAGAATATTTGGGTTTTATTCTTGAAGGTTGGTGGCTTTTAAACCATAGGGATTGCTTTGCCCCAGATGAGCTTGCTTTTTTTCCCACTACGTGTAACTTCTTACATGTCTTCTGGCTCATCGTGTGTCCAGACTGCTTTTTAAACAGAAGCGCTAAGGTGCTTGCTGTAGCTCATCAGGTACCTGAGCTCCCTGTGATGCCCCTTGGGTTGAGAGTGCTGAACTCTGCCTGGGCCTCCTGAACAGATGCCTGCCTGGCACAGCACGTGCCCGTGTATGGACAGGCCCCTTGGCGTTTCTGTTAAATCCCAGTCCCGAGTTGATGGGAGCTATCTACCTGAGTCAGCGTGCGAGCCTGATTCTGCTAGAGCAGCATGGGCAGAGGTCTGAGGGTTCTTGTCAATTATGCTGATACCACTAAACTATTTTGTATCAAAGAACTTTATCTTTTTGTGAATACTCTTGTGTAAATATACTCAAAGGCACTGTTCATATTTTTAGGGCTTGTATTATTATAACTTGTAAGGTTTTATGCTGGATTCTGCATGGCTTTATATACTCACTCTTGGAATAAAGACAGGGCTTGCTCTTCTTTCCAGATATGAGCAGTCTTCATAGAGGAAGACAGGTTTATTGGCTTGGTCATAAAATAACAGAAAATGATCACACTGATCATGAAATGAAACAGGTTTTGTGCAAATTAATGTAGTTTCTTATTTATTGCTTTTGTAAATTGAATAAAAATGGGAGTTTTATGTAAATAGACTGCTGAATCCTGTATTATCACGGCTAACTAAAAATTAGTATGTAAAAAATGCATTCTTCATTGTAATTTTAAAAATATTTTATGTATTTTTAGATATGACTTAAATTTTAGTTTTCGTACATTATGAAAACTGCATACTCCTTAATTGCTTCAGACTAAACACATATCCACTGTATGTACTTCTAATTACAACAGTAACAGTATTAATTTAGATAGCTTGTTTGTACTGTGCAATTTGAACAAAGGAATGCAATGTTATTTTTTACAAAAACAAACTTATTTTTATAACAACAATGTATTTGATGTGGACCAAATTCATACCACTATGTAAAACAGCCTCTCTTCTCATAGTGCAATTACAGTTTAGAAATAAAACTTGGTCCTCTATCCTTGTTTTTAAAAGTAAATGGCTAGATTTAGTTGTCCTAGCCAGGTTTCCTTTGAAGGGAAACTCAGAACCATTTTGAAATTGCTTAGTTCAGAATTCATCAGACTGTTTTAAATGATTGTGTTTGGTAATTTACTATCATTTACTTTACAAGTGCAATAATTTCACATACTGAAACTCCTGAACGGGTGGAATATGTAATTATTGATACCTGGTCCTTCTGGTGCTACTTTATTTAAGCCTTTGTTTTAAACCACCTTTCCCTAAATCTTAGGATAGCATTGTTTCCCATGTGAGTACATCACGCAGCTCAGCAAGAAACTGAACAAATTTCTTCTCCTGCCCTAGTCCACTAGGAGAAGACTAGCATTACTTTTGTGCTTGGTGTGAATTCAGTCAATAAAAATGATTTACCATAGTAAACAGCTGTGATCTTTTCCAGTATCCAGTCTGCTGCTGGGTTCATCTTGCACTCTCCAAAGCAGGGCATCAATAAGAGCTGTATTCCTGTGGTTAACGCCATAAATGAATTTTCTAGAAAATATTTTTTTTTCAACTAATGGGACTTAGTGGCCCCAAAGCAAAAAAAGGACAAATTTACAGAAAAGTTATCTGGTAATTTGATATATACTTTAATTTTAAAAACTCATATTTTTATTTTACCATGTTTGGTTCACATATCAACTGTTTAAGCCATAATTTTAACCAATGAATTTAAATTTTCAGTATAATTATTCAGAGTTTAAATTATTAGCTAATACCAAAACAAGAAGTCATTTGGGGGTAGAGTTAACCTTTGCTTGTAATTAAAGTTGCTGCTATTTCTGTAATGTGTATTTTTTTACTTGGTAAAGGGCAATAAAACCATTACATGAACTTTTGTTTGTTCACCATCTCAGGTTAACAGCAAAAAGTGTGTTTATTAAAAGCCACGTAACTATTCTTTTGATTATATAATTCCACCTCTTAGAATTTTTCTTATGAAATAACTTAAATTCAGACAAGCTTAATATTTATATATGCAGAATTGTTTAGAATAGGAACATCAAGAGTTGGCAGCATCCTAGGTGCTGAGAACAGGAGATGAGAACAGACGACCCATGGTGAGGGCATGGAAAACGATACACAGTCATGCATACCACATGACTTCCACCAAACAGAACTTCATGTAAAGGTCTGGAGACCAGGCATCATCTCTATAGGCGGGATTAACGGCGATGCTGACTTTTTCCTGTTGTGCTGTTCCTGAGTCTGGGGTCTGGGGATTTGCCTATTTCGGACATTTCATATAAATGGAGTCATGTACTATGTGGCTTTTTCTGTCTGGCTTCTTTCACTTAGTGTGATGTTCATCTTTGTATGTCAGTAATTCATGCCTTTTTAAGGCTGAATAATATTCCATTTTATGGATATTTGTTTAGTCATTTAAGGAATTGGGTGGTGCCTACTTTTTGACTGTCATGAACGATGCTACTATCACATTCATGTACAAGTCGTTTCTGTGTGGACATGTTTTCAGTTCTGTGTAAGAGTGGAAATGCTGAGTTATGGTAACTAGTTAATTTCTTGAGGAAATGCCTAACCATATCCCAGAGTGCCTGTGCTATTTTTTTTTTTAGTTCCCACTAAGCAGTGGAGGAGGGTTATCCAGTTTCTACCGCACACCCTTGTTACTGTGTGTGGTTGTTGCCATCTGCGTTAGTATAGAAGTGGTGGTATCTCATTATAGATTTGCATTTCGTTTATGGCTGTCTTTTCGTGATTATTAGCCATTTGTATAATGTTCACATCCTTTGCCCATTTCACAATTCGGACATTTATGTTTCTGTTGTTGATTTGCAAGTTTTTATATATTTTGGATACTAGATGCTTACCAGGTACAAAGAGTAGTGTCCTGTGAAACCTTTCATAAACCGAAACAGCTTAAAGCAGAGAGTGTCCTCTGCTTCCTGAAAGTTTGTGCTGTGGTCTTGGCTTTTTTGAAAGACCTATGTAAGTACAGAAACAACTTTTTTTATAAAAGTGAAAGTCCTCTAATTTCTGTTAGCAAAAACAGGTACCAATGCCAATGTTTTCTCCTAAGAGTTTTATAGTTTTAGCTCCTACATGTTGGTCTTTGATCCATTTTGAGTTCATTTTTTGTGTCCTATGAAGTGAGGGGTCTGACTTTGCTTTTTTGTACAGGGATATTCAGTGTCCCAGAACCGTGTACTGAAGATTTTTTTCCCATTGAACTGTCAAAATTCAATAGACCATAAATGTGTGGGTTTATTTCTGTACTGACTGTACTGCACTGACCTGTGTGTGTCTATTCTTAATGCCAGTGCCACATTGTCTTGATTACTGTTGCTACTTTGTAGGAAGCTTTGAAAGTATGAGTCCTAAGTTTTTCTCAAGACTCTTCAGGCTATTCTGGGTCCCTTGCACTTCCAAAGAAAATTTAGGATCAGCTTGTCAGGTTCTGCACGTGCACACACAAAAGGCAGCTGGGATTTGATAGGGACTACATTTAGTCTGTAGGTCTGTTTGGAGAATATTGCCGCCATCTTAATATTAAGCCTGCCAATCTTGAACATAATGGATCTTTAATTTCTTTCAGCCATGTTATATAGTTTGCATTGTAAACATCTTGTACTTTCGTTAAGCCTATTCCTAAGTATTTTAATTCTTTTTGCTTTTGCAAATAGAATTGTTTTATTTTTGGATTGTTCTGTTAGTATGTAGAAATACAGTTGATTTCTGTATATAGATAGATATTGGATCCTGCAACACTGCTGGGCTCATTTATTAACTGTAATAGTTTTTTGTGGATTCCTTAGGATTTTCTATATAGATGTCACCTGCAGCTAATCTGGATGCCTCTTGCCAAACTGCCCTGGGCAGAACCTCCAGTACAGTATTCAACAGAAGTGAGTAGTGGACATCTCTGTCTTCTTTCTGATGTAAAGGGGAAAGCCTCATTCAGTCTTTCATCACAAATTATTAAGTTGATGAAGTTCCCATCTATTACGTTCTGTTGAGTGTTCTACGATGAAAAGGTGTTTGGCTTTGTCAATTTTTGTTTGCATCTATTGAGATGATCATATGGCGGTTGTCCTTTATTAAAATGGTATACTGCATTGATTTTTCAGGTAGTAAACTTTGCATTCTTGGGATAAATCCCACTTGATTATGGTATAGGGGTGATTATCACACATTATATTTTTACAAATCAAATAATGTAAGTAGTATTAAATATATATATTGATGTACTTCAAAATTGGCTAGGATATTTTTTAAATAAAAACATATAAAGAGGCATTAAGTGCATTTTGGCTTTATTAGCCATAAATTCTACAAAGTATATTAGGAATGTCATTCAGCCATTATAACTTGTACTGAACTCTTTTGGGGAGTGGTGGTGCCCTTTCCTTATGTGGAGATTGGGATGAGCTCTTTGGCTGAAAGACAACTTCTTCCCTCCTTCCTGCCTCTATCCCCCAACAAAAGACCATTTTTATTAGTCCTTCAGTGATTTTCTTTGCCATTTGATATGATTTAAAACTGTGGAATAGCCCTAACTGCTTTGGCTCAGTGGCTAGAGCATCAGCCTTCAGACTGAAGGGTCCTGGGTTCGATTCTGGCCAAGGACATGTAACTTGGTTACAGGCTCGATCCCTGGCCCCAGTCTCTCTCTCTTCCCCTCTCTGAAAAGCAATGGCAAAAATATCCTCGAAATTCAGATGCACCACCTCATTCCATAGCAAAAAGGATTCTAGTTTAAGTAAACTAACATTCCCATGTTGAGTTCTTTGCTCACATGACAAATTAAAATAGCAGTTATAACCCATGAACCATTTAGGCCTTTTAACAGCTTTTTTTGTTTGTTTTAAAGAGACTTTAAAAAGGCTCTGTAGACTTGAAATAACTTCATATATGAGGATACAGAACACAGACAATAAAGATCTATTTTTTGTTAAAGATACTAACCAGTATATTAAAAAAGTTTATTTCAGTAACATTGTAAGGCAACAATTAATCCTCAAGTCAGCAAACCAGTGAAAAGAAAGTGACAGTCATTCTTCCTAAAGCTTCCTGAGTTGGCAGGAAGGTTATGGCCCCCTCAGTGGTAACATTGTAGGAATCCTATCGTGCTTATTTGCATCTGCTGAACTGTGGAAACAAATACTTCATACAACAATCATTTTTAGGTTAACACAATGTAAATTATTTCTTAAAAGAATTCCTTCAAAATCACAATTCTTTACACTTTCCCTGAATGTGCAATACTGTGCTACTCACATTTAATTTCTGCAGGAAATGTGTTTTAGAAATGAGTTATTCAAATGATTAGATACTAGAAACAGAAAACTACTGAATTCTTAAATTTCAGAGGCTGCTGATCTGACAGTGGTGTGCTTATTAACAGAGCCATGATATAGGAATTACTTAACCATTTCTGCCATTAAAACAGTCTCCCAGACTATTAAGCATTTTGTTACCAACTTTCTATAATATGGGAGCTTTATAATGCTAAGGAAAACCATGATGGTTACTTAAAAGTAACAATATCCCTCCCAAAGGAAAAAAATCACAACACACTTGGGGTTTTGCCCTTTCTTTTCTAAAAATAATTTCTGGTAATCAGTTTCACATTACTCAGAAGGACAAAAAATGCTTGTATAGCCATCCCTTGGAATCCACGTGGTGTGTTACAGCACCCCCTTGGATATCAAAATCCATGGATGCTCAAATCCCATATAAAAATAGCATAGTATTTGCATATAGCCTACATATATCTTCCCAACATTACTAATAATGCCTGATACAATGTAAATAGTTATTATAACTGTATTTTTTAAGGACAAGGGGAAAAGTCTACAAGTTTAGTACTGATGCAACCATTGTAGGCCTAACTACATAGTACATGTCAGTAACACTTTTTTCCTGAATATTTTCCATCTGTGGATGTGGAACCTACAGTTGCAGAGGACTGAGTTATTACTGTTTCTAACTTTTCCTCCACAACTGTGATACCATACAAGCTATAAACACTTCAAACTTTATTACTGCTGACAGATAAATGTGGCAGGAGTCAGGCACTTGAAGCTAGTAATGTGTGGTTTCTACAAAGTAAAAAAAAAAAGCAATGGCTCTGGTGTCCATGCACATCACAGCCAGCATGTTATCACAGCTCTGGCAGCAGCTCTGTTTGTGTGGGCCCAGTGAGTTTTAAAGAGCCACGAATTAGGCAGACAGGCAACATGAGGAGCATGATTAAGAAATCACAAGCAGCTTCAAGAATTTCCTCCCGTGATACACACTTACTATACTCAAATTTTTACTATAGCTTTTCTTTAAAATGTTTTTCGGGGGCCTCTCCTTTTACTAAACTCAGAATTTGTCTAACATTTTACATTTCTCAGCGAAATGTAAAAATGTAAAAGCTAGCAAAATTTACCACTGATCTCACCAAACCCTTCCACTGCTGGAGCCAGGAATCCATTAGAGGCACTGCTGTGATATGCCTCAGAAGCTACACGGCCACCTTCTTCAAAATGAAAAGCACCTTCAAGTCCTAGGGCTGCCATAACACAGGATCTGAACCCCAACAGGTACAGGGAGCTTGTTCAGGATAAGCCATAATCTCAACTTTCAGGAAAGCCAGCTCTGCTGGACAGTGAGTTACTGAGAAACCAATCTGGTCAGCTGGTTGGAAACAAAAATAAGGACCCTGTGCATCAATAAAATTATGCCCTTAAGGATTAACCTTGGATAACAGAAAACTCCCTCTACAAAACAAGGAATAAATATTTATAAAATGCTCAGCTGCTATGACCCCACTCTCCTCCCTCCCCAGAATAGCCACCTTGGCAACTCAATGCTCTGAGACAGGAAGTTAAGGTCCTACACTTGCACAAACAAGCATTCTGAACCAAAAGAACCTGTGAAAACCCAGAGAGGGCTACAGATGATTGGAGAGGGGGAACAGATACGCTTCAGAGGGAAACAGGCATTGAAACAACTTCAGAAAAGCATCATGACGATGGATTTCAGTGACCACTCGTCAGGAATCACCAGCTGAGCCCAGGCTTCCACACCAGGGGTTCTGGGCTTCACTAGAGACCCAAAGCACATGCTTGAAGTTGCCTGAAAAAGCACTTCTTCTAGCACAGGCTGGGACCTCAAAAGCCCGATGCTGCTTCCTCAGTCCTTTTTGTAATAGCTTCCTGATGGCCTACAGTTAGGTCTCAAGGGGAACCATTACTGCAGTGACTGACAATTTACCCACCGTCCCCTGACAACAAATGGTCTTGGGCTTCAACTGGAAATGTCATTTGTCTCATTAATTATGGTCTTGTAGTACTTTCAACATCTTTCATGACCCTCAGGGGACAACTGTTGAAGTGGTTTGTTGGCTTTTGTCCTTAAGGTCATATAAAGTGACATGTTAGCGTAGTGGCAGCACCCACATGTGCTTAAGCGCCAGGAAACTGGCATTTTCAAGTGTTAAAAAGGCCATGTACCACTGACCCACAGCATAACCACTATAGTGCTCGGCCCTGAAGAGTGTCAGCCCACAAAGCTCTTTGAACACATGCTCATTAAAATCCACTGAGTTACATTACAAATATCCATGTAGCATAAGGAGAGACCGTGTCACCTGAAGTATCCCACGGGGCATTTACTTAGGGCTCATTCACAAGATTAAAACACATAGAGACTGTAGGTGCACACCCAGGCAGAAGGAAACGTCCAATCTGGGAACTTCTCTTTCAGAGCATCCAGCTGGGAGGATCTCTTGTCTTCCCCAGAAAAATAGTGCGCAGCAATCGCCACAGTGACTACTCCCTCAGGCTGTTCTTCCAAGACCTGGCAGAGAAAAGTAGTTAGTTTTCTAGCTCTATGAAGGCAGAATATTGATCCCAAGTATTTGATACTTGCCAAATACCACCTGGGAACCTGATCAATTGATAGCAGCAGTGCTGGGAAATTCCTACCTGTACTTCTATCCAGAACTGCCATGCAGAGGCTTGGAGTCCATGGGAGTAAAATACAAAGTAGTCCCCTCCTTTACTTGTGACTGGGGTGCCATTGCCAAGAGACCACTGAGAAAGTGTTGACCCTTTGTGGGTTCGAATGTACAGTGACATATGGCTTGGTCCTGTAACATAAGAGGAGGAAAGACCAGTTATAACTATCTTTTAAAAAGCATCAACAAGAAGAGCAGTTAAGCCACCACCCAAACCAGACTGTGAAGTTCATGCCCTTTATCACTTTAAGACACTTGTTGCAAACTAAATGGAGGTTTGCCTGTCTGGACTTTCCGTGCCTGCCAACAAGGGTAAGTAATGAGGTACAGCAGGAAAGGCACAGACTTGACAGTGAGAAAACCTCGGTTCAAGTCTTGGCCCTGCCATTGAAGCATCCAAGAACCTACCACTTGTGAGAGCCTTTCTTCAGAAATCTAGAGAACAGGCTTCATCGAGCCAAGACATAACTACAAAACCTATAGCAAAATAACTGACACTGAGGATTTTAATATACCCAAAAATATTACTAAGACAGGTGCTGAGGTGTGAGGGTGGGAGACTAATGGACAAATGCTGCAGAAAACAAACATGAGGGAGGAGGAAAGTCTAGTGAGCATACTCACCCACACACATAGGGAAAGGTTAAATAATGGGCGATCCAAATAAAAATAATCCTTTTTAAGTTAAAGAGCAAAGATGACACCACAGCAAACAGGATATAACAATTAAAACATAAAACAGCGACAAAGATGGAAAGCATCAGTCATAAAATGTGATTAGATCTAACTCAGCCACTAAAAGAAAAAGGGTTGCAACTGGGCTTACAAAGCCAGACCTAGTCATACACTATATTCAAGAAACACACTTAAAGAGATTCTGAAAGGGTTAAAATAAAAGTATTTCAGGCAAGTGGACACAATTTTAAAAAGACCTCTGATATATTAAAAAAAAACAAGACAAAAAGCATTAAAAGTAGAGACACTTTAATACTAAAAGCTGCAATTCACATAAAAACTTAATTCTGCACACCAAATAACATAGCAACTACTTTATGAAGCAAAACTGCAGGAGATGTATATATAGGAAAACATACGAGACTAATATTCCACTCTCAGTATAAGACATCAATTGAACAGAAAACAGTGGTATAAAAGAGCTAAACAAAATGACCAGTGAAATAGGCCGTATGATATATGTATCAAATTTTACATGCTGATAATACAGAATATATCTCCAGTGGGCATAAAACATTCATAAAAAATATTAGGTCACTAAAGAAATAGCAAAGTTCTATAAAACTGAGAATATTACAAATAACACTGATCGTAAATCAATAATAAAACAGCCTTCTATGTGGAAATTAAAGGTCTATTTAAAAGACTCGGGTAAAAGAGGAAGAAATAGGAACAAAAATTATGGAAATTTTTTTAAATAACAAAAATACTACACATACCAGAAACTGTTGGATACAGGTAAAGCAGTGGTAAGAGGAGAAGCCATAGCAATAAACATTGTTTTCAGTAAAACAAAAGAATAAAATGACATGTAAAAAAGGACAACAAAGTTAAAAGAAAGCACAGGTTAGGAAATATGATAGATACAGATAAAAACAGACCTACCTTGAACAATCAAGTCTGTTATTTTTTTAAATTAATCAGATAACCAACCACCAGGCTAACTTGATTAAGAAAGAGACAGGAGTGGGGGAGGGAAATGGAGCAATAAACAAGTATGCAAAAAGAGAAATAAAAATAAACAGAAGTTTGTAAATCACATCGGACTACTTTGCAGAACTCTGTACTAATAACTTTGAAAACCCAGATGAAATGGATACTTTTCTAGGAAAATACACGCGACCAAAACTGAACACAGAACTATAAAGCTTAAGCAGACCAATTATCCTAAAAGTTAAGAAGCTACCCCACAAAAAAGCCACCAGGCCCAGGGTGGTTTCAGAGAGGAATTCAAGCCAACTTAACCAAATGGTTCCAATGCTCCATAAACTGTTCCAAAGCATTGAAAATTAAGGAAAACTTACCAACTGTTTTCATGATATATAACATGATGTTTTTACATTTATAGTGCATAACACTGATACTTAAATCTGATAGAGTAACACACACACACAGACCAATATCATACATGAGTACTGATGCAAAATTTCTAAATAAAATATTAGGAAACATCCAAGATCACATTAAGAAAATAAAAAAAATTTTTAAAAATACCCAAAAGAAAAAAACCTGTGATTATCTTTACAGATGGCTAAAAAAAGCCTTTCTCAAAATTAAAAATACTTAGAAAAAAAACATTCAAGAAATGACAACTGATGAATGTTTGCTTAACATGATAAAAATAATCTACCTTAGTCCTAAGCCTAGTATCTTACATAATAGGAAAACACTAGAGACCTTTGTGCTGTTATCAAGAACAAGGCAAGAATGCTACTGACTATAGCCATTTAGACAAATCAATTAGACACATAAGAATTGGTAAAGCAGAAATAAAACTACATTTGCAGATGATACGCAGTAGTCAACAAGCTATACCTAAGTCTGTTTTTGTATAGCTCTCAGGCTAAGAATGGTTTATATGTTTTATTCATTAATCTTTTTTAAAAAATTTATCTTTATTGTTGAAAGTATTAAAGTTATCCCCCTTCCCCCCCCAAATGATCTGCTCCACCCCCATGCCTTCCCCATACTATTGTTTGTGTCCATAGGTTATGCATTTATGCATATAAGTTCTTTGATTAATCTCTCCCCACCCACTCCCCACCCCTATTTTTTCAGTTCTCACCTGAGGATATTTTTATTAACTTTAGAGAGGAAAGGAGAGAAACATCAATCAGGTGCATCCCATACACACCTGGACCAGGGATCGAACCGAAACCTAGGTATGTGCCTGACCAGGAATCGAGCCTACAACCTTTTTGTTGTATGGGACAACGCTCCAACCAATTGAACCACTGGGCCAGGCTACAATGATTTATATGTGTTTAAAGTGGTTAACAAAAAAGAATCTACAACAGAGACATGGCAAAGCCTAAAGTATTTACTATCTGGCCCTTTAAAGTTTGGCAATTCCTAGTATGCCTGGAGAACCCTACAGTATCAAGATTAACTAGAAAAATAAAAGATTCAGTAAGGTAGCAAGATATAAAATTGACATACAGAAATCAATTACCTTCATACATACAAATTATAACCCGTTAAGAGACATATTGGTAGAGAAAACTCCCAATTATAATAGAAAACCTAGACAAGAAAAATGTTATAAAACTTGAGAGACAAAAGTAGGTTTGAACAAATGAAAGGAACATTCCAAGTTCGTGGATAGGGAGACTCAACGTTATAATGTCAGTTCTACTTAATTTATAAATTTATTACTATATTCCCCCAAATACCAATAGCAGTAGGTTTACTATTAAGATTTAATATTGAAGTTCACATGGAAAACATGCAAAAAATAGCAAGGAAAACACTGAAAAACAAAAACTACAAAGGATCTTAACTGTCCCAATCATTCATCTATAAGCTTCTATAATTTACAGTGTGGTAACTGGTGCACAGACAGACCTATACATACACAGTCTAAAAAACCTTTTTTTTCTGATTTCTTGACATTTGTAATCACAAAACATAGGGCTGCATATGTGCAACTTGCCTGTCAAGAACCTGCATTTTACAGGAATTCTCCACATTGTGCATAAAGGATAGAGAAAGGTTTGGATATTTTTTGTGCTTCCCATTAAATGTCCTTTCAAAAATCATAATTAGCTGCAATTGCTTTTAGAAACCCTAAGCTGCTGGTCACTATTATAAATCTGAGGAAAAAACACTCATGCTTATTAAAAATTTTAAGAACTGAAGGCAAGAAGAAAAAACTCATTACTTACCTGATGCTTCAAAGGTCAGCTTTATGGAATCCCAAGGTGTCTGTTCTTTGGATATAAGTCTGAAATGAACAGGTTCTCTTGGAGAAACTTCTGAGGCAGGAAGGTACCAGTTTTTCCTATTTGGAAAGGAATTCAGTATTCACTATTTCAAAAATATTTAGGATGCTTGTGTTCAGAATATATGAAACACATTTTGAGGCATGAAAATAAACTCTGATAGATATAATGAATAATGCCAATTCCTCTGAAGCTCAGGTTATTGCAAAATAAAACCTTCCCAAAGTTAAGAATAAAGGCTCGTAGGGTGATCTTGAATTTCCTGCCCAAACCATTTCTTCTCATCTAATCCTCCACTGCCAAATGATAAAAATTTCCCAGAAATGAAATAATTTGAACTTGATGCTTAACTGCTACCTATTAGATCAGTTAAGAGGACCACCCTTTCTAACTACAGTGGTACCTTGGTTTTCGAACGTCTCTGTTGACAAACATTTCGCTTTACGAACACCATAAACCTGGAAGTCAATGCTTCGGTTTTCGAACACACCCCGGAAGTCGACACATGCCACATGGATCCCACTAAGTGCAAGATCCTGAGGCCTAGCTGTCGCCTGTTGATCACTCAGTTTTCAAACGTTTCAGAACTCAAACGGTCTTCTGAATCAAACAGATCACATTAGAAAACCAAGGTACCACTGTACTGAGGTTTCTACAGGAAAGAGTTTAAATTTGAGAAAAGCAAAACCACACTGAATGCTTCATCTCACTAAAGAAATAGAACTTTGGCAGTGATGGAAAAAAACAGCGTGAACGGCACTTGACTCTGTTAACCAGTTTAAATAATGAAATGCTGATACAGTGGTAAGACCTGAGAACAAACTAACCCCCAACTGAAGCAGAAAAGTAGTGAACCAACCAGATTAGAAAGTGCACTGGGAGATACCATGGGAAACCACAGAGGGGTGCATCCTCCTCACAGTGAGCTCGGATGGTGTCATTGATCTCTGGAACCTGAGGTGTGACATGAGACATTCCAGTGTAGTCAAACCCGTTGATCCATATTCCAGAGTCTCGTTTAACTACTTGTCCATCCAAGTCATGAAATGTTCTTGTCATATGCTGAAAAGAACAAGACTGGTGAGAAAACTACCGTTTCAACTCCTTCACCCACTTCCCCACCCCGGATTAAAAACTGAGTAAGTCTGACAATACCAAGCAAGTGGGTGGCTGTGGAGCAACAGGAACCCTCGTATACTGCTGGGGGCAGTGTGTGCTGGCACAGTCACTTTAGGGAACTGTTCAGCATCACCTAGCAAAGTTAACATGCACATACCCTTCAAGCCAGCAATTCCACTCCAGAATATGCACCTTAGAGAAACTTCTGCAAGGTACTAGAGTCCTGATTCAACACTGCCATCTTAGCAAAAACTGGAAACAACCCAAATGTCCTTTAACAGTAGAGCGAGCAGACCAACTGGGGAAGTCATCCTAAACAGAATTCTGTTCAGCAAGGAAAAATAATGCACTACAGTGACACGAATCAACATGGAAGAGTCTCACATGCTCTTAGGCAAAAGGGTATTTATGGAATGGCTTTACCTGTAAGAAGTTCAAAAACGGGCAAAACTATATGTTATGGTTTAGGGATTTATACATATGTGGTAAAATAAAAGGTAATGATTAACTCCAAACTTTAAGATGTTGGGTGAGTACGACTTTGGGGGCTGGGGAAAGACTTGGATCAAGAAGGGAAACTTGATTTTCTTAGGTACTGTTAATGTTCTTTCTTTTAAACTCAAAGATGGATTGTTTTATTATTAGTTTTATTTCTTAAAAATATTTTTTGGCTTGTTAAATTTTTCTTACAAATATATTTCTGTATTTAAATTTCATATAAAAATTTTGAAAACCATGAACACTAGAACTCCTTTTATTATTATTTTAATCTTCATCTTAGGATATATTTTCTATTGCTTTTCAGGGAGAGTGGAAGGGAGAGAGATAAAAAGAAAGAAACACTGATGTGAGAGGGAGACAACTGGTTGTCTCCCATACACACGCACCCTGACCAGGGCCAGGGATCAAGCTGGCAACTGAGTTACATGCCCTTGGCTGGAATCGAACCTGGGAATCTTCAGTCTGAGGGCCGAAGCTCTAACCACTGAGCAGAACTGGCCAGGGCTAGAACTTCTTTTAGACAAGGGCTTAAACAGTAGATACACACACACACTTCCCTCTCAGTGTTACATCGGGCCAATTCATGTGCAGAGAAATATGGGAATCACAGCTCACCAACAGACGGCAGACTTGTACCTAACAGAATTCTAGGGAAGGGCACCATGTTCCACCTGGAATAGCTTCATTAACAGAAAGCAGCCTGAAGAACATCAAACAGGAAAAGAAAAGGACTGCACAGGGCAGGGGCCGGTGACCTATAGCTCAGGGTCAAGTGGTGCACTACGATTTTTATAAATAAAGCTTTATTGGAAAATGGCCATACTCATTTGCTTAGGTATTGTCTGTGGCTGTTTTCACTCTGTAAAACAGGAGCTGTAACAGAGACCATATGACTGAAGATCTTAAAATATTATCTGGCCCATTACAGGAGAAGTTCACCAACCTCTGGCACCAAGGAAGAAGCAAACCCAAAATCCAAGCAGAGCAGGAGCTTTTAAAACTAAAAATCTGGCTTTTCCTAAATATTACTGATTTAATTAACTATGAAAATTAGAAGACATTATGTTGTACACCTGAAACTAATAAAGTATTGTCACAGAAAACATTAAATCCTCTAAAAATCAGCCGTTCTTCACCAAAGGTTTTGCAAACTGTAAAATGTCACATAAAATGTATCACAGTGTCTCCTCCGGTATATAAACAAGGAATAGCTGGCCCCTTTTCAAAAATCTCCTGATATTTAAGTTCAGTTATTATTATTACTTATGCAAGTCCCTCAATGAACTACCTAGGGTGTGCCTCTGGCCTTTCCGTCAGGCTCCCACCACCTCTCCCAGGGAAGAGGCCAGGGAAACGCACCCTCCTCCTTTCCCTGCTCATAGCTCCAGCTCTGAAAAGTCTGCAGAAAAATTGGAAATATAAGAAAATTCTAAGTCTCATTTTATTGACCACATACTACTTTGAGAGTTACCTAAGATAATTTTACTACCATTTTAAAATAGCTATTTTGTTTTGCCAGTTAATAGTTCAGCTTTTTACTGGCCTACAGATACTTTCCAGTCTGAACTTCTAAAGCTCGTTGCCCCATGATACATGTTTGCTGGTCGTTCCAAGTGGGTGCATTCTCACAATCTGAGCAGTAGTAAAAACAGCAAGCAGATGTTTCCAATTTGGTCTCTTGGGAAATGTCTACCCGATAAGATTGCCTATTGATGGTCAGTCTTTTTCCTCACGGTCTTACACAGAACAGTTGAATACAACTAAATAGGTCAACAGGAGAAATGTCAGTTGGTTTTCCTGTTGACTAGTGAAGCTCAAAACACGCAAGGCTTTCCTCTCCAGAATTCCAAATAGCTCACGCAAAACTGCTCTCACCTGAAGAAACACTCTCTTTGGCTTCGGACTGGCAGGATTGGAGCTGTATGGGAAAAAAGTTCCACTGCAAACAAGGAGGAATGTAATTGTACACACCAAAGTCAAAGCTAACGTGGTTTTTTTGGTGCTTTTGGCAAGGTAGATGAAGTTAATCTGAAACACAAAAATAGAAAGATTAACACTGGCAGAAAGGTGGCTTTAACTGACTTTATTTTGTGACAGTTATGTGACAATGAAGAAAATTTATCAGCATGTGCTAACGTACTGCAACACCCATTAAACAAAGCACTAATTATAAGGGACTTCCATCACAAGTCAACCTAGATAAATGAGAAATGCCCCTTTTCGACGGGCAGCCAGATAGCAACAGGGAAAAAGGAAACTGAAACAGTGTCTCTGCTCAGTTGGCAAAGAGACTAGATGATGTAGATCCACCACCAGTCAAACCATGACCTCATTTTACTTCCTATCCTCTCAACATGCTGCTAACACTGCACAGCAGACTATTTAACTACCAAAACATCACATCAGGCTTAAACAGAGGTAAGCTTTTAAGCATAAAATGGCCTATTTCAATAAAACTCAAATTTCATTCATGATGCTTTTATAATGTGCCGTGTTGGATCCATTTAGATGTATTTTCAAGACTTTGCCTATGTTCCTGCACATGAGGAAAAACTACAATATAAAGTCATACTGTCCCTCCCTTCAGTGCCGAGTTCACCAAACTCAGGCAGGAAGAGTGTCTCAGTCTAAAGGTGGCAACCAAAATCCTAAATATGCTTATTAATTGTAATGAAGTCACTGAATTAAAAGTTGTAGGGGGCACACATGACTTAGATCCCTTAGGGGTTCTGAAGGAGCCACTTTGAGAAACCATGATCTAATCCCAACTCCCCCCTTTGCCCTCTCCCCCTTACCACTACCTTCTAGGGTCAATAAGTAGGGAAGAACATAAATATGAATATATTTTTGAGATGAGAATAGAAAATTTAGCAAATAATCATGACCTACCATATACTCTACTACATAAAATTAAAGAATTTTATATCTATAATGTTAAAATATCCCATTCAGTATAATCTCCAAAAAAACAATACTGGTCTTAGGTAAAGGATCTTACATTTTTACACTGTGAGCACAGAAGTAAGTTTCCAAGGACTCAAAGCAGTGAGTTAGCAAAACACAATTTGCTACCCCCATTTCACCAACATAACCGTGACAGCCCCAGCATAGGTGAACCCCCAAGAAACCTGTTAACTAATCACTTGACAGAAATGTAATTGCTTGTTAACAAATATATTTGCTAGGACTAGAAGAATCCCCAAGGACTAGAAGAAAAGCTCTCTGAAATATGCATTGTGTTTCAATTCTCCATTACCCAAAGAGAATGGGCTCGCTATTAATAAGCCACTATCTTTTAACACACATAAAACAATGATGGGAATGGTAACCCACAGCATCGAAGAGCAGCAGAGCTATTTCACATAATGAAAATTGCATGAGGTTTTAAAGTATCCCAAGAGGCACTCTTAATAAAAAGCTTTCCTAAAAAACATGATTTAGAAGATAATATACTTTAACCCTCTTTCTTACAGTTTCCGAGATTCCATGCTTTGGGGTCGTTCTCAGAGTTCATCTTGAACCCTTCCACGTGGAACAGGAATGAAATGCCCATTCACTGACTATCATTTAAATACTCTGGGGAGCCCCGTCCATAACTTAGCTGACTCTAGATTAGGAACATTTTAGGATTTTCCATCCATCTCTGCAAATACCAGTAAGGATTTTAATCACTATATTAAGGGTAAAATGGCTGGCACACTCAGATTTCTTTTAGGACTAGTACAACTGACCTCAAATAACAGTGTGCATAGGGATTACTCTACAAGACTATTTATGCCCTTGCACATACAGCTATTTATTGGCTATTTAAGGGCCTTGCATGGATACCGCTGGTCATGCATGTGGTATTCTGACCTGCTATCTCTAGATCCTAACGTCCTCCACACAAGACGCCCTTCACTGTGTCAATATGAAAGAGCTCACTATCATCTCCACCGAGGAAAGAACTATAATAAAAGTCACAACTACTTTTTCTACTTGGTCCCCTAGCTTCAAACTTCAGAGTGTGCCTATGGGCATTTAGTAAATATTTCTTGTTCTTAGGAATTCCAATGAAAAGTGCCACAAACAGACCTGCCTCCCCGGGAGGGGTGGGGCCCGTGTCCTGAGTCCTGGAGAGTGTCTGCACCATGCAGAGGGCAGAACTCTGCTTGGAGCCTTCTCTGACCATGGGGGGCTGGTAATCAACTCTGGATCAGGTCCTTCCTTCCCTCTGGGAGAGGCCCCAGGGAAGAGAAATGGGTGGCAAAGGTGGGACACTCCAAGGGCAGGACACTGATAAAGCAAAATGACAAGCCTCCGATACTCTTTCATCACTTGCTAAATAAAGGCATTTGGGGTTATAGGTGTACATCTCTTGAGGAAACAGACTCAATTAATGAACTTGGCTGTGCGAACAGTAAGGTAAGTAGACTGGTCACGGAAAAAGCCCCATCAGAATTAGTCTTCCTTTACTAACAGCACTGATAAAACTATGTATTTATTATCACTGCCCTCTAATTAGTAAATTCAAGACACTATTAGGAATCATTCCAAAAACTTACCACCAAGCAACCTCTACCAGTCCTCATTTGGTAAGCATTCTGCAAATTCACATTCGGGTCATTTGAAAAGAGGGATCAGAGGATTTTGGAGGATGAGAGGGCAAAAAGAACAACAAAAACCCGATTCTACATTTTCTTACCATACCAAACCCACAATATGCACATCCATTCACTACTTCTTTCGCTTAAGAATTTCTCAATAAGTTATAAGCAACACTATTTCATAGAACGGTATGGCTAAACTCATCACATATTTATATAAAACATAAAATTAAAAAAATTTTTTTCTTACAAAATAAGAGGAGAGAATCATTGTACAACCAGCCAAAAGAGAAGCCAGCACAACATCAGGTGGGATTTCCGAACCACTCCTCCCCAGGATAGGGGTAAACATCTCAAACACTGCCCAGATGAGGTACAATGCATAAAGGTAAGGAATAAACATTCCCAGAAGGTAAAAGGCAATAAATTTTCCTCGGGCACCTAGGAAAAAAGAGAAAGAAACCAGATTCTGAAATTCTGCAGTGAGAGATCTGTTGTTTAGTACGGGTGCACCTTGGCACCTATCAGAAATTAGGTTAGATGTGACTCTTGCCCTTTGGGTATACATTATCTAGTGAGATAAAACACTTTCACTCAGAGAGGCTAAAGTACAAATAAGAATTAAACAAAATGTGTAAGTAATATATTAGCATGTGTTCATAAACGTGAAAATGGGATAGGGTATAAGGTATGAGATAAAAATCTGCATGATCTGAAAATAAACATCTACAATTTAGAAAACCTTCCCCAAAAGATCAAAAAAAGCGATAGTCCCTGGAAGCCTTAAGTATTTTAAGGTATTTTCCCATTTTTATCAAAACCAAAAATACCCTACCATGCTGCTCAAAGTCCTTGTGCACACAAAGCTTTGTGAGCAACGGAAATGCCACCCAGACAGCACTAATAAATGCCGAGCAAAGTCCTTGATAAGTGAGAGCTATAAGGGAACCACAATTCACAAACAGCGGGATGTCAAAAAACAGTTCTCCCAGATACTGGTCACTGGCGTTCTGAAAGAAAGAAACACACACACGAGTCTCATTCATGGGCCATTTATAAAAGATACTCTATTTTAATACAATTTCCACTGTTCAGAGGAGCTACACATTTTGTTTTAAGCAAGGTCTATCCTTTAGCTACCACCTATTATGAAGTAATAAATTCAGATGGCTGTACAGGAAAGGGGAATTTAACAAGATGGAGTAAAAACATCCTTGTATAAGATCTGTGTTCCTCCACCAGGCTATGTAAGTAAACTTTGGAAATGTCATAAAATAGAAAAACAGAGTCTCCTAAAAACATTCACTTCTGTAAGCTTTCCTATTTAGATACAACTTCCAAGGAATTTCAGGCAAACTAGAGAAATGGCCTGTGAAGGAGTCCAGCTGACCCTCTGTATCTGCAGATACTGCATCCACTGGGCTCAACCAAGGACAGATCGAAACTACTTTCTTAATGTTACATTGTTACTGAAGGGTACTGAACATGCACTGACCTTTTTCTTTGTCATTATTCCCTAAACAATACAACTGTTTACACTGTATTAGGCATAAGTAAAGTAGAGATGAGTTAAAGTATACGAGAGAATGGGCTTAGGTTGTATGAAATACTATACCATTTTATATAAGAGATTTGAGCATCTGAGGATTTTGGTGTCCCGGGGGCCTAGAAACCAATCCCCCAGAAACACTGAGGATGAGAGTGTAAGCTGCTGCAGTGCCACAGACAGCACACCTGGAAAACTGCAGCACTTTTAAGCAAATGGCCATCTGAGATTTTGCTTGATTCCTGAGTTTTTTCTATCTCCATCTGGTCTTGCAGTTCAGTGATTTTCAACCAGTGTGCCACAAGAACTTTGAAAACACGCAATACTTGACCATTTAGTCAGTAGCACTGACCTCTTTTCCCTTAGACTATGAAATAAAAAAATGACAACAGCCAACACAATAGCCATCCGGTGTGAATCAAAATTATATCAATTTTTTTGTCAGAATGGCAAAAAAATTTTTTTTTGGTGTGCCACAGAATTTTAGTAATTAGTTTATTTGTGCCAAATACGGTCATGTGCCACATGATGATAATGACAGACCACATGTATGCTGGTAGTTCCATCCCATTATAATGGAGCTGAAAAACTCCTGTCTCCTAGCGACACTGTAGCCATTGTAATGTCACAACACACTGCTCACGTGTTCACGGTGATGCTGCATGGCCATTCTATAAAAGTACAACACATGCAATCACAGCAGGAGGCTCTGCCACTTAGGTTTGTGCAAGTGCACTCAATGATGTCCGCACAATGATGAAACTGACCAGCGGCACACTTCTCAGAATGTATCCCTGGTGTTAAGGGCACGTGAGCATACAATGAATCCCACTTGAGTTTTTCTTCAATCCTTGAAGGCAGCAAAAAGAAATCAATAAACATACCTAACACTTACCACATAATAAAATCTTTTTGCGAGGGTATGTATAAATATTATTTTGGCTGCAGCAGCAGTTCCATAAAGACAAACGGAGACATAGAAGTGGTTATACCATGAGAGAGACTGTCCAATCAGAGAGATGAACACTGCTATAATGAGGACGGTCACCAGACTAGTGAACCAGCTTATCAGAGTGATACCAAGTCCACAGAAGAAGTCCTTCCTGTAGTTAGCCACTAAAGAAGAGAAAACACAACGTGGAGACCACCATCTTTATCAAACAATCTTATAACCCATCAGTAGAGTTAGAGCAAATGTTAAAACAGAGAAATTACTATGTAACTGAAAAGTACTGAAATGGCCCAGGCATAGGTTTGTTAAATTCTAGAACAGGGAAGGCATAAGGAATAATATTTAAGTAACATTTACTGAGAATCATTTACTAAAGACTCAAAGAGGTAAGTCTTCCAGGAATCGTTCAGCTATGTTCCTGCCTGGGAAAGTGGGTCATCTTAATCTGCAGCCCTTCGGGATGCTTTGTGTACTGAAATATCAGCGAGAATGGAAAACAAAGTTCCCATAAAATCTTGCTAAAAGAAGCTATCACTGGAAAAGAAGGAGCACAGGAAATAACTGGTGATAAAGGATTCTTTAGATTAACTGCTGAATATTTTATCTCATGACAGCACGTACCAGTTTAGACTATAAAACATTTCAAGCAAAAGGGGATCAATTTACCTAGCAGCAGTTCCTTCATACTTCAGAACAGTGTGCTATCGGTCAGCAATGTGGACAAGATGTTTCAACGGGACTTATCACTAAAAGTCAATCTGTACAAACCATTTTTCAATAGTTCCTACATGGTACTTCCTATGGAGTGCGTAAGTAGATAAAAACTGCCTGCTTTACCAAGACTAGAAGTATACTGAGCCTGTTAATCTGATATTCATTTAGAAATTTCTTACAATATAAATCAAATACTTTTCTGAGGATTTTTATCATCTTGGAAGGATATAAGCAAAAGAACTAAGAAACTTCAGGCAAACTCTATACCCATGCCAGCACTGCAGTTTGAGGGGAAAATACTTACTCTTATGTTTGGGCTGTAACAATTTTTTGCCCAGGTACAGAACAGCAGCCATTACCACCATGCAGTTAATTATGGAGCCAACGCGAGAGGGGTAGGCAATGACAAACAGGCCAAGCACATCAAAGAAGACCATGTTCCCATGGCGATACTTAGAAGAAGAAACCAACATATCAGATGTAGCTAGATATTTAAGAACTGCTAAAATGTTGTCACCTATTAGTAAAGAAAAGAAAGATAAAGTTGAATAAGCGGTCCAGTTCTGAGCAAATAAATACCTAGAAAGAATGTGTTAAGAAATAGCTCACTACCATCTTATTGCTCGACCCTACTTTTCTTACTAAATTTTTCAAATAAGCTCCAAGCTCCTACACTCTGTTTCCTCTCCACTTAGAAACTCACCCGACTGGCCTTCATCCCTTCCCACCGATTAGAACTATTCTCTGACCAGTAATACCTTCACTGTTGACAAACACAGCAGCTGCTGCTTAGTGCCTCTTCATTTACCAGGGATTTAATGCAGCAAGTGCTGCTCTAGAATTCAGTGGTGAGCCAAGAGACAAAGGCCTCTCATCAAGCTCACGGACACCAAACATGTTATTAAGAATTAATAAGGACAAATCAACAAACGACACGTGCTGGCGAGGGTGTGGAGAAAGGGGAACCTAGTACACTGCTGGTGGGAATGCAGACTGGGGCGGCCACTATGGGAAACAGTATGGAGGTTCCTCAAAAAATTAGAAATGGAGCTGCCGTTTGACCCAGTGATCCCACTTCTAGGAATGTATCCTAAGAATCCTGAAACATTCATCAGAAAGAATATATGTACCCTGATGTTCACAGCAGCACAGTTTACAATAGCTAAGGTCTGGAAACAACCTAAGTGCCCATCAGTAGATGAGTGGATAAAAAAGCTGTGGGACATTTACACCATGGAATGCTACGCAGCTGTAAAGAAGAAAAATCTCGTACCCTTTGGGACAGTATGGATGGACCTGGAGAATATTTTGCTAAATGAAGTAAGCCAGGCAGCGAAGGACAAATATCACATGATCTCACTTATACGTGGAATCTAAAGAACTTAATAAACTGATGAACAGAATAGATTCAATGACATGGAAGCATAGATGAGACTGACGAATGTCAGAGGGATGGAGTAGGGCGGGTGGGTGGAGGGGGAGAGGGTAACCAAAGAATTTACAGGCATATATGCACAACCCAAGGACACAGAGAGAGGGACTGGGGAGGGGGATGGGTGGAACGGGTCATTGGGGAGAAAAAGGGACATCTGTAATATTTTAAACAAAAATAAAAAATAAAAAAAATAAAAAGAATTAATAAGGAGCCCAGCCGGGAGTGGTTCAGCGGTTGAGCATCGACCTAGGATCCAGAAGATCGGGGTTTGATTCCGGGTCAGGGCACATGCCCGGGTTGTGGGCTAGGCAGCCGATCAATGACTCTCTCATCATTGATGTTTCTATCTCTCTCTCCCTCTCCTTTCCTCTCTCTGAAATCAATAAAGATATGTTTTTTAAAAAATTAATGAGGAATGTCAATTATATCTGAGTAAAAACAATGAGGAGAGGTATTCGAGTTCCCGAGGAATATATGGGAGACTAATGGAGTCTGAGGAGTCAGAGAAGCAACCCTGAGGAAGTGATATTTACAGCTCGGGACAGTGGGGGAGATGGTCCAGGCGAGAACTATGCAGATGAAGGCCCTGAGGAGGGAAAGTTCCGAAAACAGAAACGAGAGTTGTGAGGTGAGACACTCATTAGCTATGACAGGAGCGTCATTACCAGGCAGAACCCGGCACATCAGAGGCCTGCAGTGAGTGTATATTATATCAATGAATGAGTTTGAGTTTAACAGAGTAGAAAAACACCTTGAATGACTGGTGCTCATCCCACCCCTGACTTTCTCTTCTTTCCACTTAGGACACCACACTGTCTTACTGCAGGATTTCTAACATTGCTCCCCTGCCTCCCTAAAAATGTGTTTTCCCAAAAGCTCAGATTTAGTCCCCTACCTCTGCTTTGCTCTTCCAAAAACACCTCCATTCTCTGCACTTTCTGTGGTATTCCCTATGCCTTTCACTCCCAAACCCGCGTAACAAGTTTTGCCAGGAGCTCTAACACTGTACCTCTATTTGCATCTGTTTGGCTCACAGTGCTCATGGTCTCCCCCTGTCACTGCTCTGGATGAGGGTCACCTTCCCGCAGCCCTGTTAGAGTCAGTGGCACATCTTTCCCTAGCCAGCGAGGCTTTACACTTTGCAGTCATCTTTGCTGCTGTCCATCTGATTAATTTTCTCTAATTTGTCAAGTCTTGTTGAACTTACATTCAAAATGTATCTAATTCTCCACCCTCCACTCTCCTTTCTATCTTTTGTCAACACCACAGTCTAGGTCCTCATTATTCCACACCTAAATTATTGTCTCCTGGCTTAAATTACCCAGCTCAGGGCTCTCCGCACTCTCCACCATCCACGCCGGACAGCATCATGAGCCTGGCAGCATTGGAAGCCATCGTTCATACATGTGCTCAGGCCTTTAACGAGTCCTTATTTCTACAGCATCTTCTTGCTGATTTTTAAAGCTGCCTACAATTTTCTCTACCCCTACACTTCTACCTAGTTTCCCTCTATTTCTGAAAATACAACTCCCATTAGACTGTAGTCTGACAATCTACTCACCGACAGCCACCCCCTCCACCCCACCCCTACCAACACACAAACACACCCTACCCATGCCGGGCTCTTACTTGGAACATACTCTCCACTGGGCCAAATCCTACCAACTCTTTAAAGCTCAACACCAGACTCACCTCCCCTGACTACGCCACATCTCTCTGGAAAGCACTTTAACTCCCTTGCCCCTGTGCTGTCCTGACACATGTCCTATAACCCTCTCACCTGCCCTCACCACCCAACCTTGGATCAATGTAACTTTTCTCCACCTGGGCAAGCGGCCCAAATGTGTCAATGCCACCCTCCAATGTACAGCTTTCATTTTGGCAACACACTCATCGCTCAGCAATCCTACCATAACCCTGGGTCAACTCCCTTTCTAATTCCCCACAATGAAGTCTTACGCTCTTAATTGCTAAACTAGACTTCAAGGCTACACTTTAAGCCCTCATATCTCTATCTCCAAAGCCCCAGCTCATTCATACCATACACTGCCTCCCTAATGCTCAGGCCACAAAATAGTTATAGATTTATAGGTCATCCCTAATATTCCATCTTACCATATATGAAAAGTCTAAATTAGAATACCAACCTGCTCTCTGAATGGAATCTGTTAGAATTCTGTCCGCTGTGTCATACTTGGTGTGATAAATGTATCCATTCTCAATAAAAGCTAAGTCTATTCCTAAAACATACACAAAAAAAGGTCATTTTGCTTTAAACATCAACTTGTTTTAGGCCTATTTGTTTAATATATCAAATTCCTAAAAGACCAAATGTCAAAGGAGAGGCATGATTGCTTTGTCACATTTATGGATGAAATTCCCTTCCAAATTCTTATAAAATCTAAAGCTGTGGTACATAACTCAATACAGGAGTGAGGAGGTAAACTATTACACATTACAAGTCACACAGCAAAGACTAGGAATACTGAGCTTGGGAGGTCCTAGAATTTTGCCATCTATATCCTTGCCAGGCCAGAACCAAATTTTAACTTAAAATAAGCTGTACAATCCACCAAGGGTGGTGGCAAAGCAAAATAGCAATGAAAGTGAAAGATCCCCTAAAGGATCTGTTACCGTCTTTTGGGAATGAACTGCCAAACAGTTCTCCTCTGTTTTTGTCACAATGTGGGGCAAGATGACATGTTCTAGAAAAGGCAAGTATTTAAACTAAACTAGAGCTTAAAAGAAAATATTAGGAACTTAGTTTCAGTGAGTCAGAAAGCACAGCTCTCACATAGAGAAGGTGCTCTCAGAAAATGCTGTTTACTCACAAACTTCCAAAATGTAAAACTTGCTATAATTAAGCACTGTCACACATAACTGACAAAATACCTGGAATGTTCCCAAAATCCCTGTAGATGCGGAAGTCAGTATCTGAAGGAATGATGCCACTCTGAAAAACCTCCTGAGCCACCACAGATGCAAAAGGGTGTTTAGCTGCTGAAACATAAGCTTGGACCAACCAAGGATTTTCAGGACCTGAAATGAAACATGGCAACATAAGGTTAACACAGTAATTTTTTTAACATACAAATTTTTAAAAATATATTTTTATTGACTTTAGAGAGAGAAAAAGGGAGAGGGAGAGAAAGATAGAAACATCAATGATGAGAGAGTCATTGATCAGCTGCCTCCTGCACAACCCCTGCTGGAGACTGAGCCCGCAACCTGGGCATGTGCCCTGACCAGGAACCGAACCTTAATCTCCTGGATCATAGATGATGCTCAACTGCTGAGCCACACTGGCTGGGCCATACTAATTTTTTAAACACACCTAAAGTAGTTACTGTGGTGGTTTGGGAAGAAAGGTCCAGAGTGGTTTTGGTTTGGTATTGTTAATCATTTTTTTCTGTATTGCCCAACATTTCTCTAGTAAATATGTATGACTTTTAGAAAGAAAAATAACCTTTCAGAAAATAAAATTATTTTTAATTATAAAATAACATTATAAAAAGTTTTAAGTTTAAAAATGAAAAATCGTTCAAGAGTCCATCATCCTAAGAAACTATCACCAGTTTCATATCTTCATTTTATATATATATCTTTATTGATATCAGAGAGAAGAAGGGAGAGGGAGAGAGAGAGAGAGAGAAACATCAATGATGAGAGAGTCATTGATCAGCTGCCTCCTGCACGCCCCCGACTAGGGATCGAGCCCGCAACCCGGGCATGTGCCCTGACTGGGAACTGAATTGCAATCTCCTGGATCCTAGGTCGATGCTCAACTGCTGAGCCACGCCCGGCCGGGCATATCTTCAAGTTTTTTTAAAAAATGTATGATTGTGTGTACGTAGCTATACTCATAGGGTATATATACTCTGTACATTGCTTTCACTAAACATTATGTTAAATGCCTTTTCCTATGTTGCTAGATATAATGGTCATTTTAATAAATGCAAAACACTGAATATACCATAAAGTTCCTTATTACTACTGTTTATAATTTTTATCATTATTGATATACTTTTTTCAAATGTGGCAGTTTTCTCTTTAGGATAGCGAGATAAATTGTATTATTGTTCCCAATTATTCACTCCTCCCTCCCATGTAGCTTGTAACACCTCCCTGTGGAAGCAGCACATACACTTCTTCACCCTATTAACTGCAGGCTTGGCCATGTGAATTGCTGTGGCAAGTCAATTATGAAGAGAAGAGACATGAACCTCAACTGAGACTTTTAGAAGCCTTCACATGGTCCATCCCTCTCATTAACTTTGGCCATGAGATCAATTCATCCCTGACTGGGGCTTCTCCTTCAGCCTGGATCCTGATACGGCAAGGTTGCAGGGCACATACAAGAATCAACCAATGAATGTATAAATAGGCGGAATAAGTTTCTTTCTCTTTCTCTCTCAAAATCAATAAATTTTTTAAAAAATTTAAAAAGAATTTCACCAGACAAGTGTAAACCTTTTTTTTTTTTTTTTTGGTTAATCCTCACCTGAGGATATTTTTCCATTAATTTTTAGAGACAGAGGGAGGGAGGGAAGGGAGGGAGGAGAGAAAGAGGGAAACACTAATGTAAGAGACACACACTGACTGGTTGCCTCCCGCACACACTCCCACTGGGGCCAGGGATCGAGTCTGCAACCCAGGTACATGTCCTGACCAGGAATCAAACCTGCAACCCTTCGGTTCATGGGCTGACACTAACCACTGAGCAACACTGGCCTGGGCACAAAATTATTTTTAAAAAGAGTCTAATGGAAACCCTAGAACTAAAAATCTTAATAACTGATCTTAAGAATTTTAAAAGATGGTTTAATACAAGGTTAAACACAGCAAAAGAAAGGATTATAGGTTAACGAATTAAAGCACAGAAAGAAAAAAGTATGAAAATAAGTATGAGAGACCACAGTAAAAAGGTCTAATATATGACTAACTGGAGGCAAAATGCAGAGGCAATGCTGAAAGAGAGAATGACCAATAATTTTCCAAAACTCACAGAAAACATTGAGCTGTGAATTCAAAGAGCTCTACAAACCCCAAACAGAATAAATATAAAGAAAAAACACACTTAGCACCAAGACCGCTGCTTTTGAAAACCATTATCCACTAAAAGGAGGTGGTTCCTGCAGAGAAATGGCTAGCTCCAGAACTGGGGTTAGGAAAAGACAAGATAAGTCGGAACATGAAAGGGACGGGCCAGAGGAATATCAAAAGGTCTGAGACCCTAGTTGAAGGCACTGCCTTTGGTCTAAATTGGAACAATTCATGCATGAAACTGATAGTAACAATACATAATATACAAAATAAAATAAAAATACATGAAATACTGAAATAAATACACAAATAAAGGAGAACAGGAAGCACTCCTTCTAGAATTCCAACTTTGAACTACAGATGGAATGACAGCCAGAAAACTCAGCGTCTGGCTAACGTTACAGTAAAAATGCTTTGGGGTGAGAATCAATGGTTGCTAAAAGTAGGATCAAAGTTTCATGAGAGACAGGATATTAACAGTTTCAAAGTACCTATTACAGAAAGAAAAAAAGTAACTTTACCAAGTAGAAAAGCCTGGCAAAAACCGTAATTAAAGGCTCAGAAGTTGATCAGACAGACATCACGTGCCTCCTGATGAGATGCACTGAAAGGACACAAACGTGAAAAACAGAGAAAGGATGATAGGGAAACAGACTATCGACTCTAATCATGTTAAAACACTAGTATTAAAATATTATCATACAATTAAATAGTAATCATTAAAATTTTACTATTAAAACCACACTGAAAAACAGGTAAAGCTAAACTCTAAAGGAAATAAAGTATCATAAAACTTGAGATAATAGCTATGCTTAGGTGAGAGGTAGGGAGCTGTATCTGAGGCAGCAGGTGAAAACTTCTGGAGGCTGTGGCAAGAGTCTATTCTCTTTTTTTTCCTTATTTTTATTTTTATTTTATTTTTATTTTTTAAATATATCTTTATTGATTTCAGAGAGACGAAAGGAGAGGGAGAGAGAGACAGAAACATCAATGATGAGAGAGTCATTGATCGAGCCCGCAACCCGGGCATGTGCCCTGACCGGGAATTGAACCCTGGTCGCCTGGATCCCAGGTCGATGCTCAACCGCTGAGCCACGCCCGGCCAGGCAAGAGTCTATTCTCTTTCAAGAATGGGGGTGAAAGGGGTACTGACCTGACAATAATTAAGTTTACACTTTTATGTTTTTGTTACATACCTAATAAAACATGACAATTAAATGCTATGTTTGGCCCTGAATTAGAACTCAGATTAAAAAACAAAACAAAAACAGCTAGGACATTATTGGAATAATTAGAGAAATCTGAATATTCACTATTCATTAGATAATAGCTTTATATTATTGTCATATTTCTTAAGTGTGATTAATGTACTGTTATGAAGAAACAAACATATCCTTGCTCTTTACCTTCTGAGATGGCTATGGTGAAATTATCTATGGAAATGGTTTTCCTCCTTAATTGTGATAATGTAGTGAATACACAGATTTTCAAATATTAAACCATCTCCATTTACCAGTCAGTAAAGTTTCAGGATATAAAATCAATATATAAAAATGAGTTGCATTTTATACACTAATAATGAACTGTCAGAACAAGAAATTAAGAAAACAATCCAGCACCATTCCTGTGCAGAGCCCACCCTTCACACAGCCAAAGCTTGGTTTCTTTGGGCCTGATGAACTCTGCTGGCATCACCCTAAAAACTTCAAGACCCCGACCTACCACAAAAATCCATGGTCACCCAAGGGTGGTGGCTGGCCTTGGTGTACCCTGAGACTTTTACTGAGTGTCCTCAGTCCCAGCAATGGCACTGGGTATGAATCTCTTTCAATCTGGTGACCACTACTCACCCTGGTCTGGTGACTCACTGAGGACCTACCTCACGCGTGTACCACCAAAGGCTCTTTCAGGTACTGAGCCCAACAGGCAGCCAACAAGCAGAGACAGATCTTGGGGTGCCTTGGGCCTTCTGCTGACCTACCCCAGGGCCTGGTGCTGGGGGAAACCAGACTTGTTGCACAGCTTAGTCACTCATACACACCTAGGCCCAGCAGAGGCAGCCAGACTGTGGGTTGCTTTGCAGCCGCAAACAGGTAGCCCAGGACCAGCCACAGGCAGCCTCTGACATTGACTTGCACCAAAGTTCCTAACAAGAGGACCCAGAAATAACACACCCAGTAGTGGGATTCAGACCACATCATAGCACAACCTAATGGATATGCTCCACAAGCAGCATATCCAAAGGGAGATCTCAGCGGACATGAGATCCTGCTGGGGCAAATGTTGCTTTGTGAGGTGAGGGTGGCCCCTGCACAGCAGCTTGTACACTGTGGTTGGAGTAAATCTTCATAGTCAGCCAACCCCAATCATGAATGGGCCAACAGAAATCAAGAATCAACTGCAACAGAAGGGCTCACATAACCTACAAAAGGGTTTGTGGAGTATCTAGCTTCCATGATCAGAAACACTGCACCACTGAGTCCCACCAGACACCTACTACATAAGAACACCATACCAAGACTGGAAAGCATAGCAGATCCACCTAATACACAGAAACAATTACAGAGAGGCACTCAAAACAGAGAGACAAGGAAACATGCCCCAAATGAAAGAACAGGAAATATCCCCGGAAAAAGAACTACATGAAAGCAATCTACCAGCTGAAAACAATGGTTATAAGGATCTCAAGGGACTTAGGGGAAGAATGGATGAACTCAGTAAGAACTTAAACAAATGGATAGTAAACATAAAAAAGAACACAGAAACCATAAAAAAAGATGAGTCAGAAATGAAAAATACAATATCTGAAATGAAGAATACACTAGAAGGAATCAACAGCAGGTCAGATGAAGCAAAGAATTAAATCAGTGATTTAAAATACAAGCAGCAGAAAACACCCAATCAGAGCAGCAAAAAGATAAAAGAAATTCTGAAAATGAGGATAGTTTAAGGGACCTTGGGCAACATCAATCTTAACATCACCATTGCAGGGTAACAGAAAGAGAAGAGGGAGAGCAAGTGATTGAGAGGCTATTTAAATAAACAGGTTTCCTAACTGGGTGAAGGAAAAAGACACACAAGTCCAGGAAGCGCAGAGAGTCCCAAACAAGTTGACCCCAAAGAGACCCACACCAAGACACGTAATAATTAAAATGACAAAAGTTAAAGACAAAGAGAGAATCTTAAAATCAGCAAGTAAAATAGAAGTAGTTACCTACATGAGAGATCCCATAATACTATCAGCTGATTTCTCAATAGGAACATTTCATGCTAGAGGAACTGGCACGAAATAATCAATGTGATGAAAAGTGAGGACCTACAACTAAGACTACCCAGCAAGGGTAACATTTAAAATTGAAAATGAAAAAAAAACCCAAAACTTCCCATACTAGGTAAAGCTAAAGGAGTTCATTACCATTACAAAAATTGGTATTATAAGAAATGTTCAATAAAGGGACTTCTTTAAGAAGAAAAAAAAACACAAAGAGGAACACAGTTATAATAAACAATGGCAATGCCCAGCCAAGTGTGGCTCAGCGGTTGAGCATCAACCTATGATCCAGGAGATTGAGGTTCGATTCCCAGTCAGGGCACATGCCCGAGTTGCGGGCTCCATCCTCAGTGGGGGGCGTGCAGGCAGCACCCCATCAATGACTCTCTCATCATCGATGTTTCTATCTCTCTCTTTCCCTCCCCCTTCCTCTCTCTGAAATCAATAAAAACACATTTAAAAAAATAAAAGTAAAAAATAAAAGTAAACAAAAACAAAAAAACCCCCACAATGGTGATAAATACATACCTATCAATAATCTCTTTAAATGTAAAAGGCTTAAATGCTCCAAGCAAAAGACATAGGGTAGCCCTGCCCCGGTGGCTCAGTTGGTTGGAGAGCCGTCCCGTAAACCAAAAGGTTACGGTTGGATTCCCAGTCCAGACACATACCTAGGTTGCAGGTTCTATCCCTGGTCAGGGTGTGTATGGGAGGCAACAGATCAATGTTTCTCACATCGATGTTTCTCTCCCTTTCTCTCTCTCTCTTTCCCCCTCTCCCTCTCTACAAAGAAAAAAGAAAAGACAAAGGGTAGCTGAATGGATAAGAAAACAAGACCCACATGTCTGCAGTCTATAAGCAACCCACCTCACAATGAAAGATACATAAAGACTAAAAAGTAAAAGGATGGAAAAAGATACTTGATGCAAATGAAAGGTTTTTTTAAAACCAAGGTAGCAATACTTATATCTGACAAAATAGACTTTAAAACAAAGGCTATAGTAAAATCAAAGGACAGATAAAAGCCTATCCAGGCAAGAAAATGCTAAAGGTTTGTAAATGGTAATTACAAACTTTGTAATTAGTATTACAAGAAATGTTAAAAGGTCTTCTTAAGAAGAGTAAGAAAAAAAATAACATGGCAATAACTATATACTTATCAACAATTACTTTAAATGTAAATAGATTAAATGCTCCAATAAAAAGACAGGGTGGCTGAAGAGCCAAGAGAACAAGACCCTTACATATGTTGTCTATAACAGACTCACTTCAGATCAAAAGACACACACAATCTAAAAGTAACTGGATGAAAAAAGATATTTCATGGAAATGGAAACAAACAAACAAAATCCCAGGTAACAATACTTATACAAGACCAAATAGACTTCAAAACAAAGGCAATCACAAGAGACAAAAGAAAGACCTAGCAATTCCACTTCTGGGTATTTATCCAAAGTTGAAACCAGCAACACTAATTCAAAAAGACATGTATCCGTATGTTCATTGCAGCATTATTTACAATAGCCAAGACATGCAAACAACCTAAGTGTCCATCAAAAGATGAATGGATAAAGAAATGGTACATATCTACAAGGGAGTATGACTCAGCCATAAAAAAGAATGAAATCTTGCCATCTGCAACAACATGGATGGACCTAGAGGGTATTGTGCTGTGTAAAATAAATCAGACAGAGAAAGACAAATACCATATAGATTTCATTTATATGTGGAATCTAAAACATAGAAACAACTCACAGAGAACATTTTGATAGTTGTCAGATAGGAGGGAGGTTGGTAGTATGGGTGAAAAAAGGAGAAGTGAGTAAGAAGACTGAAATCATATAAAACATCTTCTCTGACCACAATGGTATGAAATTAGAATTCAATTACAAGAAAAAACTAAAAAAAACACAAACACATGAAAGCTAAATAACACGTTACTAAACTATGTATGGGTTAACGAGTTTAAGGGAAAAAAATCAAAAGATACCTTGAGACAAATGAAATGGGAACACTGGTGTTTAAATTTACATTTCTTCTAAAATAAAACAATTGTTTCACATGGCAGCTTCTTAAAAAGTTAAACATAAATTTACCATATGACCCAGGAATTCCATTCCTAGGTATCCACCCAAAAGAAATGAAAATACAGTGGTACTTCGGTTTTCGAATGTAATCCATTCCAGAAGACCATTTGAGTTCTGAAATGTTCAAAAACCGAGGGATCAGCAGCCGACAGCGAAGCCTCAGGATCTTGCCCTCAGCGGAAGCCGTGTGGCACGTTCGACTTCCGAGGCGTGTTCCAAAACTGGAGCATTGACTTTCCGGTTTACCGTGTTTGTAAACCGAAATGTTAGTCAACGGAGATTTTCGAAAACCAAGGTACCACTGTATATGTCCACACAGACTTACACACAAATGTTCATAGCAGTACTGTTCATAATAGCCTAAAAGTGAAAACAACCCAAATGCCCGTCAACTGATGATCAATGAAATGCAGTTTGATCCATACTATGGAATATAATTCAGCCATTAAAAATAACAAAGTGCTGATACATGCTACAACATGAATGAATCTCAAAAAATATTATATGAAGTAAAATAAGCTAGACTGCTAATGACTCTGGGGTTTTTCTTTGTAGTGTCTTTATCTGGTTTTGGAATTAGGATAATGCTGGCCTCGTAAAATGAGCTTGGGAGTCTTTCCTCCTTCTGAATTTTTTGGAATAGTTTGAGAATGATGGGTATTAGTTCTTCTTTGAATGTTTGGTAAAATATACCTGTGAAGCCATCGGGTTCAGGACTTTTGTTTGTTGGAATTTTTTTTTTAATGTTTCTATTTATTTTTTAAAATTTATTTATTTTTAATTTATCTTTGATTACTGCTTCAATTTTGTTAGTTTTAATCAGTCTGTTCAGATTTTCTGTTTCTTCTTGATTCAGTTTTGGAAGATTATAAATTTCTAGGAATTAATCCATTTCTTCCAGATTGTGCAATCTGTTGGCATATAGTTGTTTCTTTTATTTTTTTTTATATGCTTTTATTGATTTCAGAGAGAGGAAGGGAGAGGGAGAGAGAGATAAAAACATCAATGATGAGAGAGTCATTGATCGGCTGCCTCTTACACGCCCCCTACTGGGAATTGAGCCCACAGCCCGGGCATGTGTCCTGACCAGGAATCGAACCTCGATCTCCTGGATCATAGGTTGATGCTCAACCTCTAAGCCATGATGGCCGGGCCTTTGGTAATATTTTCTTATAATCCTTTGTATTTCTGCAGTGTTAGTTGTTACTTCTCTTTCACATTTGATTTTGTTTATTTGAGTCCTTTTTTCTTGATGAGTTTGTTAAAAGTTTGTCAATTTTGTTTATCGTTTTAAAGAAGCAGCTCTTGGTTTTACTGATCTTTTGTGTTGCTTTTTTTTATACTCTTTTGTTTATCTCTGCTCTGACCTTTATTATTTCATTTATTCTATTTGCTTGGGGCTTTTTCTTTTTCTAGTTTGTTTTTGTTTTTTTAGGTGTAAGGTTAGATTGTGTATTTGAGATTTTTCTTATTTCTTGAGGGAAGCCTGTAATGCTATGAATTTCCCTCTTAGTACTAGTGTATTTTACACTTTAAATAGGTGAACTATACAGTATTGTGGGTTAAATCTCAATAAAGGTGTAATTTAAAAAAAAAAAAAATGCAATCTCAAGCAGGTCATAAAATAGCAGATACAGTATGATCCAATTTTTGTAAGATATATATCATATAAAAATATATTAATGTATATGTATAAAAAAAATTCCCAAAGGGTAGAGACTAAACTATAACCCCAGGTTGCTCTGGGTGGTGGATTACAGGGGCATGGATATTTTCTCACTAGAGAAAAAAAGGAATCTGTGACTCCTTTGCTGATGCGCTTTCCTCTACTCAAGGTATGTAGCATATGAATTTTTCACAATGAACATATATTATTGGTTTAATCTGTTTAGATTTTAAAATAATGGATTATTAAGTCAAGCCTTCTTGACTCATGATATAAATCACTAGCCTGATAAATCAAGGCATTTTTTCACGCACTCTGGCTCTGTTTTAAAAATCAGGCAGCACTGATTACTCTAGTCACTAAAAACTCCCCCAAAACAATCTCTCTCTCTGAAGTGACAATGGAGCACTCGAGAGTACAAACTGTTTTAACGGAAAAGTTTCCAGAGCAGGACAAGTGCTTCCGTGCCAGGCAAAGGCCTGTCCCAGCGGCCGAGGATGGGGATGGAGCTTTACTCTCACACAGAGCCCCAAGTCCAGGAGACCTCCATCCTTCTGTCAACCGTGGACATGAGCTGCCAGCTTTCTGAAGGCCACACCTGCAGGAAAGCCAGCCTTTTGTAGTCAGTGGCGTCTCGAGGCGAGGGAGGTATTGGTATGTCAGAAAGCACCTGAGAAGTTTTGGGGTATGCAGTTTAGCCACAAGAATAAGCTACCAAAATCTAGAGGGAAAACACTGTATATAAAAACTCAGAGAGCCATGGCTAGTTTGCTCAGTGGTTAGAGTGCTGGCTCACAGACTGAAGAGTTGTGGGTTTGATTCCCGGTCAAGGGCACATGCCTTGATTGAGGGTTCGATCCCCTGCCCTGGTTGGGGCACGAGCAGGCGGCAACCAATCGATGTGTCTCTCTCACATCCATGTTTCTCTCTCTCCCCCCTCCTCTCTCCCTTCCACTCTCTCTAAAAAATCAATGGAAAAAATATCCTCAGGTGAGAATTTTAAAAAAAAGGTTTTTTTTAAAAAAAAACAAACTCAGAGAAAGAGGGAAACATTCTCTCCAAATCTTTTGCAGGATGCTCCTCCAGAAAAAATTAATTTGAAATGTGGGCATTTTATTTTAAAATGAGTAAAACATTTAAGTTGTATATATATTGCTAACTAGTAACAAGGCTGTTATTGTCTTATTATTAATCATATTGCAACGCAAAACTTTAAACAATACAGAAAACTGTGAAGAGTCTAAGTAAAGCAGCTATGACAGCTCTGGTTTTAAATTCATGAAGCAATGGAGAGTCCGAATCAGTTTTTTACATTTTGCCCCACCCTCCACTCCAGTCACACCCATCATAGCTCCACCAGCCAACACTCACCATCTGGCAGTGCCTGTTTTTATACAGTTGTTTATAACCTTCCAGATAATGCAATTATATCTAAAATGTATACAACTGCAGAATTTTTACATAAAACTATCTACATTTAGTAATAAGAGTACAGGCTACAAGCTAATTAGACCTAGTGAAAGTGAGTTCTCAATAAATGTAAACAAAGAAAATGACTTGGGTCTAGATCTCACTAATCCTAGGTAAATGCATTTGAATCTCTCTGGACTACATATATGCATATATAATGTATGCATTAATATAAAGGCACAGAAAAAATTCAGGAAAGGTATAGACTAAACCTTAGGACTAGATTTTCCTTGGGTCACAGGAATATAAGGGGCAGAGAACTGTGATGATAAATTAAAAGCATGAATAAGAAGGTATTTAACATATAATACACTTCTTAGAGGGAAAATATACAAAGACACACTCCTGCCCATGTGGAGCCCTGACATTTTCACCAGAGGAAAGAAAGATGCAGTGTCCTCTTTGCTTACAGAATTTTTTTTGCTTTTTGATCGAGTGGTTGTTGTATCAAGTGTTCCTTCTATACTGAATGAATCCAAGAATTTGAGAGAATGGGTAACAGTGTAGCATCTACTTACTCCTACAGATATTAGATAGAAGCTTCTTCTCATTAGTTGGATGAATAGTAAGCAGAAAAGTCTGAGAGTTGAAAAGAAAGCAGAACCTTGCTTCTGACCTCATAACCTTGAGATTCTCAAAGGTTTAGCTGAAGTAAAATATATATACATTTTGAAGGGCAAAAGTTTAAAATAAGTTGTATGGAGAATATTAAATTACGGTATTGTTTAGGTTAGAAAAATATACTCAGCGTATCTTCATAACTTAAACAATACATGTCTGTAAAGGGTGCTAAAAATTAAGTTCCTATATCGCCTTACTTCTCCTAACCCATCTCACACCCCAACACACTCATTATAAAACTTCTAGCAAATGCCACATCCCTAGCTAAAATGAATTACCCAAATTACTAACAGAATTGGGAATGGCATGGAACTTCCAATGTCACAAAACTGAGCTCTGAATTCTGCTAAGAATGATGACAATTGATACTTAATTGATAAGTTATCCTTATAACTTATAATCTTGTTTTCCTTAGAAAAGTTTAATCATAAAACTAAAAATATTTCTCTGGCTGATTAAATATTACTGGATTTTTATGACATTTAAATTAATGATATATTTAAAGTCCTTTAACTACAGGTAATTTTTTTCATTTTAATCCATGAAATCACTGTCATTTAATATGATTTACATCATAATTATCCATAATGCATAAAATCAAGTTCACCACCTACCTATATGACAATCTGGTTAATCGTTAAGAACAAGGACTCTGAACCTGTACTAGGTTTAAATCCTGCTGTGTCATTGACCAACTGTGAAACTTAGGGGAGTTATAATCTCTTTTGCCTCAGTTTTCTCATCTATGAAATGAGGGTAATGACAGTACTTTCCCCTCATGCTGTTTTAAGGATTAAGTGACATATATATAAAATGCTTTGAACTTTTGGCGAATAATAAGCACTATACAAATATTAGGTTGCTATTAATATTATTTGGTTAAAATTTTTAACCAAGACAAGCTAAAACTACCTCATGCTTTAAAAAGAACGTTCATTTCATTAGAGAGATTACTTATTTTCAAAAACCGTCCACTTGTATAAAAACAAGAATTACGTTAAAGTATACAATGCAATTGCACTCAAATACAAAATACAGGGTGGGGCAATACAGTTGTTTGTATGGAAATAACGCAATAATTAATAAATAAGAATATAAGAAAAAAGTCTGTGTTTCATGTACTCACAACTATGAACCTACGTTGCCCCACCCTGTATAGCCACACATACCTGTTTGGAATACAAGTTCTTTCCCTCCTACACCTGCTGCCTCCAAGTTAATAAATGCACGAATCAAGTTGGCCCAGGGGTGCTGAGTAATGAAACCATGACTGGCCTGAATGAGAAAGAAAACAAATATAGGTTAAACAATCTGAGATTATCAAAGTCTCTATTTGCTTATTTTAAAGACAGAATGTCTATGTTGACAAGGGGAAGAACAGACAAATAATCATTTTTTCAAAGGCACTATCCAAAGACACGCAGCTGTTTCTCTCTCTATGTGCAATGACTGTGCGCAGTTTGCTGAGTGGAAAGTCACCAACACAGAAAACTGCCTGATTTCCATGAGTGGTGCCAGACAACATCCTCAGTAAGTGTGAGGCTGCGTAAAGAAAGGACAAAAAAACAGAAGGGACGATCCACATGGCTGGGTGTTCATGCTGCGTGCCTGCCTCAAAATATCTCTGAAACTCTACAGAGTCAAAGAAAACCTGAGGTGAATGATTATACCATCACAGAGCCCTTCTATAAATCAAACGCTGACAAGATGCACTGTTCTAAGTTGTTCCCAAATGTTGAACATATGTATGTAAGTGGCTGTAGAATCTTTACAGTACTCCAGGAGCAATATTTTTTGTATATGACTTTATGATACTGCTCAAATGAATAATCAAAATGCCTAAGTTGTTATTATTATTATCAGTTCTTATTGAGGCCTAGTATTTAAAACAATGAAATTTCACCTGCAAAACATTTTCCTCAGCACCATTAAAAAGGAAGATGACAGCATGATGCAAAGCTTCAGGGGACGTTGACAAGGCGTGAAGGACCTCCAGCATCACTGAGCAGCTGACTGCATCATCACTGGCACCTTTAAATCAAAACAACAGGCTTGCTCCTCAGACTTCAACATCTTTACAGTATGAACCATCAGGGCTAGGAATGGGGTTTTCTCATCAAGGGAGCATCACGTGGCTATAAGACCGGAAGACCAGCTCGTCTGTCGCCATCAGGCGACCATTACACCCGCCAGCTTTAAACTCCGCGAGAACAGGAATCTCTGTCTGGTTTGCTTGTTGACTTACCCTCAGTGTCTAGAAGCATGCCTAGCCCGGAGTAGTCACTTAAGTATTATCTGTTGAATAATCATGCAGATGGGATCTAAATTAATACTAAAATTTGACATTCTCTGCCTGGGCCAGTATGGCTCAGTTGGTCGGACCGCTGTCCCGTACAGGTTTGATTCCTGGTCAGGGCACATAGCCAGGTTGAGGGTTCAATCTCAGGCTGGGGTGTATGAGGGAGGGAGGCAACTGATCAATTTCTCTCTCATATTGATGTTTCTCTCCCTCTCTCTCTAAAATCAATAAAAGCATGTCCTCAGGTGAGGATTAAAAATAAATAAATAAGTAAATAAATAATAAATGAAACCTGGCATTCTCACCAGCCCAAGGCAATTTACTCCCTTCTTTATCCTGGTTCCACGTCCTCTATAATATTCTCACTTCTGGTGTTCACAGCTTCCTAGGTATCTCCCCTCCTACCCACTCCTTTCCTGCTAGTTTTCCTGTCAAAATCATAAAACCTTCAGGTCACTTGGCATTTACAGAGAGGTCCGTTTGGATGGTGTAGCATTTTTTTAAGGTTTTGCCGAGATGTGATGTGATGAAGACACCAGATCCAGTAAGACAGGAAAGGAGACTAATGACCTAAGTAGTATCCCTGATCCCAGCACGGATAGAGTAGAGGACCTCATCAAATCGCTTAAACTTCTTGATTCAGAAACTTTAAATATTAAAGGTGATTATAAACATGGCTTTAATGCCTTGATTTTTTAAAGCACTATAAGAGGTAGCTAAGGGAACAAATCAGATATTTGATGATATTAAGGAATTATTACTTTTTAAATGAGGTAATTCATAGTATTATGAGAATGTTAAAAAAGGCTTCTTGTCTTTCAGGGATATAGACTGAAATAGAGAAACTGATACAGCTGTTTCAAAATAGTTAAGGGTTCAGAGGTAGAGATAAAGAAACAAGATTGGACTGTCGAAGCTGGATGACATGTACACTCAGGTTCATTAAATGATTCTGTTTTTGTACGTATTTGAAATTTTCCATAATAAAAAGTTTAAAGAGAATCAAAGTAAATAGGCACAGTAATAACCCAGACAATAGCAATAGCATTTTCGGGTTTATACACTGGGAGGCAGGGCGCTACAGAGGTTAGCACGGGTTTGTTGTTTTTTAATCCTAACCCGAGGACATGGGGAGTGAAACATCGATGTATGATAGAAACATCAATCGGTTGCCTTCCGTGGGTGTTTACAGGACATTCAACCAACTGAGCCACTCCGGCCGGCAGTTTAACATGGATTTTAAAGTAAGAAAAATTTGGAAGTAAATTCTAGCTCTGTCATTTACCCTACAACTTCCTGGTCTAGAGAGCAGGCTAATGATATCTACCTCATAGGTGTGTTGAGAGGATTACAAAATGTGGTCTGCATTCAATGTTAGTTTTTTCTTCTTTGCAAACTTAAAGCTCTGTAGCTAGCTAAAATGCTTGCTGTGGTGTTGTTAAATTTCAGACCCCACACCTACTCAAGAAGAAACTACTTATTACCTATTATTACTTGTCTTGGCAGTGAATACTAGATTGTATTTTAATCAAAGTGAAACTAAGTAATAACTACTAACTACTATGAAGCCAGAAGTTTATGTAGCTATCAGTAAAAACTGCCACCTTCAAGGAACCAAATGAAATTAATGGTTTTTAACTCTGAGACTGTGAGTTACTTTAAAATAAAAATCAAACCATAAATTTTTTCTTTATTCAAAGAGAAAGGGAAATGGAAAGAGACATATCTATACAGGGTTGATTAAAAAGTTAAACTGTCCATTGATCTTCCTTTATTTTAATGGTTCTGTTGTCTGAGAACAGAACTAGAGAGGGAAAGAAAGTGAAAGAAAGTTAGAGAACAGTATAAGGGCTGAGTGGTTAACCAACATCTCTTTCTATTTAGAATTAACCCTGAAATTGAAGCCACTCCTAAAATAACTCAATGTCTCTTCTACCCACAACCTGGAACCAAGAAGCTAACCCAAGAAGACATTTAAGTCCTTTCTATGGGTAACATTACTCCTAATTGGTAATAGTCCCAAAGGTCCAGCTATGTTGCTGAGAAGAACTTTTAAAAAATGCCCATGTTTCAATTAGATCATCCACTGAAAGGATGTAGGTGATCGTCTATTTTATGAGTGTGCTTTTAAACTATTTTTAGCAATGTAATATTGACAGAAATGTCCTTGGGAATGTTGGTACAGGTGATCTTATAAAATTTTAATTTAAAATGAGTTCCAATGACCCAAAAAATGCCACCGTTTCATTATTGGACTCTGTATATATAACACTTGGCACTATGTTTCTGATACTTACATACGTATCTTTCTTATATAATGCTCTTAAATAACCATGGTGTCGATCTGTCCCTTCCTAGAATTTAAACATCATAACAGTGGGCACAGGGTGACACTTATTTTATTACTGCTTTGAAATAGGCATAAAACACCACTGGTTTCCCTAACACACACAAAGATATTTCTGACTTTATTAAAACAAATGGGTATATACTGCTTTTTTGTAACATCTTGAAAAAATATTTAATAGAAACAAAACAATTTAATAATAAACATGTCATTGGGGCATTGTGCCCAATGACACAATGGAAGTGAGGGAATGATGTCCTTTTCTTCTCATGCTACAAATGCATGTAACTCTCTCCTACCCTAAATAATTCACATTGGTCCTGCTGACCTCTCTACTGACAACTCATCTTTTTCACCAGATCATTCTGTACTCCATGTGCTCAATCTACTGTTTTGTTGAAAACTCAAAAAGTTGTTCTTTTTCCAAATCTAGTTGCTTTTTATCATGTAACCTTCTTGGAAATATGTGTATGATTTTTAAAAAGCATGTTACATTCTAAATGCAACTGGCAAGCTTTCTAATTAAAGATGTCCTAGAATGAATCATTCTATCAAGCAAATAAATGTTATATTTTGTGTAACTCTAGATTATCATTTTGGGACTGCCATAGTTCAAACAATCCAGAAATAATAACATTAAATAACAATTAATAGCAAAAAATAAAAAGGCATTTCTCATGCCAGGCACTATTCTCTAAGCAATGCCAATAGGAAAGTACTATTATCTCCATTTTCAGATCAGAAACTGAGGAAAGAAGAGGTTAAGTAGCTTGCCAAAGGGAGCATTAATTCTCCTTCCTTTCAAATGGAGCTGAAAGTACTGACTGGCCAGGAAACCCAGCAACTGGTCCCACCTGTCTCTGATCAGTGGTGATCAGCTAAGTTTATTCCTGTGTCAAATGAGGGGGTTTGAACCAGATGCTATCTCAGGTCTTGTCTACCTCTAACATGCTATGATTCCATTGTAAAATGCTATAATTTTCTATTTTTCCCTACTTAGAATCTCTTTCATAACTACTAAAAACATTTTTCTGATGAATCTTATTTTTTTTTAATGGAAGTTCAATTTTGGGGATTCTCAATCATTCAAAGTATTTATTGTGTCAGGCACTGTCCTAAACATCAAGTATTTTGACAAAGTATTTTCAAAGGAAGATTTATGGATTAATGAGGTATTCTAACAGTACGGCATGCCCAGCGGGCCAAAATTCTCACTTTACAGGTAAACAGAAACTAAGAAAGACGTCCTCCAAACCCCGTGTCTGTGAAGGCAAGGACTGCTCCTTCACCCCGTATCCCCAAAGCCTAGTATTATACCTAGCTGAGTAAACACTTGAAGAGGCAGAACCTAACTCCAGGACTCAGGGACACATACTGGTAACGCTGATAAAGCTGCTTCAGTCTACCAGCAATATTCCATGTCTTGTCACTGGGCTGCTGGCACTAATGTTTAAAAAAAAAAAATAAAGCACTTGAGAGAATGGCAAGGGGTTAGACTTAAACTAAATGATACTATTCTAACTATGCTGCCTGCCATCACTAAAGAGGTTTGTCCAAGAAAACGGTGTCCCACAGCTAACCAAGCAGCTTGGCATTAATAAGCTTTCTAGGCTGTGATGACTTCAAGATGACTAAAAAACAGGTACATACCTGGTGAGTTTGCCACCGAGTCAAAATGACAGTTAGCCAGAACAGCATGCTGGGCTCCATCTCTGGGTTCCAGCTTTACCACAACGTTGGTGATGTTGTCATAGTAGCTTGTAAAACCTCCCAAAAAGTCAATGCTAAAGGAGCCTGTGGGCCGCTGTACATCTACTGAAATCTTGTGAAGGCTGTTGCTTTGAACTTCAATCAGTTTAATCTGATCCAAAAGGTAATGCACAGTCAGAATTTCATTTTCTGGACTTCCTGTAGTCCTGGGGCCAAAGGATGTTATGTGTTCAAGATAATCCCTGGAAGCCACCAAATGAGCGATGATTAACACGTAGCACAGAACAACTTCTCCTCTACAATTTCCCCCACCCCCCAAAACAAGTTGTTTTACTCCTCAGATTAAAAAGAGCTGCCTTTTTGGAGGGAACACTTGATGAAATATATGACTGTCTAACCACTATGCTGTACACCTGAAACTAACACAATACTGAATGTAGACTATAATTGAAAAATAAAATGTTAATTAAAAAATACAAAACATTTTTTAAAAAGGTTGCCTTTTATTATTTCAGGACAGTTCCATCTTTTTGTCTTGTCTCCCATGAATTCATCCCTTCAGAGTTTCCTCTCCCACTCCACTCCCAAATCCTCTCGATCCTCATACAGAGGCTAGAGATTCTATTCAAACGGGTAAATGCTGAAGACCAGACAGCCCAGAATGCAACTCCATTGTGCCACACTCTGGAGGGTTCCTGATTCTGGGTTACAGAAACCAACGAGTAAAGACAAGTCAAGAGATTAAATAAACAAACAAGCAAACACATTTTTTATTGTACGAAATGGACTCAGCCCTGCCTGTGTGCGTGCCCACAAGGCCTAATAATAACTTCAGTTCAGGCCAAAACCAACTCTACCCCTAAAACACACAAACAAAAATGTTTTGTCTTTTCACTGCATTCCAAGCGGGGGGAAAGCAGGGTGGTGAGGGTGTGTTCCGGAAAGTCCTTAATAAAATAAGTTTCCAGCACAATGTATTCAAAAGAAAAAGGTTTCAAATCACAGTGTCTGTTGAAAACTCTGCTAGCTTAAGATTTTGAGCTTTGACACATTTATGTTACAACACTTGATTTTAATCACGCTTCTAGCACACTTAATGGGGTTAAGCCAGTCAGAGAAAGAGGAGCACCGCAGGCTTTCAGTCCTATGTGGAATTTAATGAACAAACTGAACTACCAAGCAAAATGCAGACAGACTCATAGATAGAGAGCAGGAAGGCAGCTCGGGGGGCGAGGAGGGATGGGGGAGAGGGCCTGAGCAAAAAAGAAAAAAAAAAAGAGAACTCGCAAATTGGCCAACAGTGTGGTGACTGCAGGGGTGCAAGGGGGCGGGTGGTGGTGGGAGAGGGCACAAAAGGCGATGGAAAAAATTAAATTAAATTTTAAAAAAAAGGTCAAACCTTACACACCAGGAGCCCAAGGATAACCTCCGGGAATCTGAGAACTTCTGCAATTTTAAAGTTCTGAAGCGCAGTCTTCCAGGCTGAGCCTCCATAGCTTTCCCACGTGAGGACTGTGACCCTCAGAAAGTTAGACCACTGACTGCATTACCCCTTCCGACCCCTCCCCAGGACCCAGATGCACAAAGCCGGCTAGGGGCATCAATTCCACGATCCCTCATCTCGCGTGGAAAGCAGAAGGGCTTAGCCAAGAGTAAAAGTTGCACCAGAAGATGAAGGACGACTCACAGCCAACCCATCTGCAGGTGCGGCGGGAAGGGGGCGGGAAAGCCGGTGCCGTCCCCGCGACAGCCCCCGCCTGCACCACCCGCTTCTCAGCGGCGGAACGGGGAGTCCAACCGAGGGACGCGCAAGGGCACCCCGCCGCACGTGCGGCCCGGCGGCGCCGGCGAGCCTGGGCGGTCCCGCAGGGGCGGGTGCACCCCGGTGCGGTGCCCGGGCTCCGGCCGGGGACGCGAGGGGCACGCGCGGGCCGGGCGTGAGAGGCCAGTACCTGGCCTGGCGCGCGTTGAACTCCGGGGGGTGTCCGGTGGCCCCGCGCTGCACGAGCTGCTGCAGCGACAGCTGCACGAGCGCCCGCAGCGCGAGCAGGTAGAGCGCCAGCGCCAGCGCGGCGCGCGCCTCCGACAGCCCGGTCCCCGCAGCCCCGCTCGCGCCGCCGCTCCCCGCCGCGCTCCGCTTCCGCGTCCTCGCGCCGCCGCCGCGCGCGTCCGCCAGGGCCTCCGGCGCGCGGGACTCCCTGTCTGCTTGCGGCGCGGCCGCCGGGCCGTCCAGGCGCTCGCCTCCGACGCGGTGCCGCCTCACCGCTGCCGACTCCGAACCCCACTCCATGGCCACGAGCCTCCGACGCCTGCCCCAACCGCCCCAGCCCGCGACAGCCCCGGGAGCAGCCGGGGCCGCCGCCGCAGCGCCTCCTAGTGAGCGGACGGAACCTGCAGAGGGTCAAACTTCTGCTGATTGGCCCGCCGGCCGCGCGGAGCCCCAGTCTCTAGGGCTGGGTCGTCGGCGGGCACGGCGGCGGGCGGGCGGAGGGGCCGGCCCCGGCTGGGCGTGGTGGGTGTGCCTTCTGGCGCCGGGCTTCCCCGCGGGGCGTGGGACGGAGCTTTCCCAACGGAAGGAGACCCATAAACCTAGAAACGTGAGAAAAGTGAGAGATCGCTTTTAGAAGAATGCACGTGGTTGCGCCAGGCAGAGGAAGAAGGCAATGGCCCAGCTTTCCGAAGGAGCGTTCATTGGAGCAAGCTCCGGGCATTGCAGGCTCTTAACGTTAAAAAGAGGGCTGCGCCAGGGAGGCCCAGACCCACGCTTCCACATCACAGACGGCAGCTGGGTGAGGAAACCGGCACGATCGCCGCCTCCATGAACAACTGAAGACAAACAGTAGCGGTTATCTATTGAACACCTGCCATGGGCCAAGCACTGTGCTCAATGATTTAATACGTATCTCCTTGGAGCCTCACAAGAAGCCTGGGAGGGAAATATTTCTATGCCCTCAATAGCTGAGACACTTACAGGTAACAGCTGAAGAAGGTTATTTGGAAGCAGGGGGCCCTCCAAACAGCCCTCAATTCCACTGCTGGATGTGGCACCGGAAAGCCATCCTCTAGCCTTCGCCCTGCCCATGCATGAGCCTCTCTGCTTCCAAGTTCCGTCTCCAGCATGGACTCGCAGCAGCACCATTCACCCAGAGGCCAACTGGAAGGCCGCAGCCCTGCCCGTCTGCCCACCTGCTGCTGGCCCACCTGGCACGGGGGCTGCTGTGCTGCGCTCCCCAGCTGGCCGCCTTCAAAGCCCTTCCCGCTCACCGCCTTTCCTTCTCCCGCAGGAGCTTCTCACGTGCTGTTCAAGTTGCCTGGCACGTTGTTCCCTCCCCTCATTGCCTAGTTAACTCATTTAACCTTCGTAGGTCAGCGTTAAGTGGTACTTCCTCAAGCAAGACCCTGCTAATCTGAGGAAGCCAGTCTCCCCCTATTCGTAGGGCCTCGCAGCATCGCCTGCGCTAGGTAATTATTTAATGTTTTCTTCATTAGACAGCAAGCCCCATGAAGGCAGGAATCATGACTGGCTTTGCTCACCGTTTTCTTCTCTCCTCTTAACACAAAGCATGACATGTGGCCTGTAGTCAATACATAGTTCTCGAGTGAATCAATGGAAACATAACTTTACAGCAGCAGCATACGTTTAGCTCAATAAGATTCTTCTTAGTCTGTAAGGCCCATGAAACCAAAGGCAATGTCTATATCTTATTTATGCATCACTGTGTCCCCAGTGCTTAGCTCTGTGCCTAACAAATGAATATATATAGTCTTTTATAGGAGCCAGACGCCTTGCTATTCTTTCCAAAAACCCTAGCGCCTCCACCATCCCTGGAAGATAGCACCTCAGAAACAACTCTGTCCACCACAGCATAACAAGTTACAGGGGTCTGTAGTTCTAGGCAAAGGGCACAAATGTCTGATTTTTTTTTAAACTTTACTTATTTTATGGTGTCACTTGCAGGGCTGGGTGGGTGTCAGAAAACCTAGGGATAAGGTGCACCACCCAGGAGCTGGGTTACTGGTTAAATCATTTGGGCTCTCTGTTTCGGAAGGGATAATGTAAGTTAAGCAGCTCTGACAGTGTACTGAGAGGCAGTGTACTGTAGTGGAATAAAAGCCCGGCTGTTGAAGTCAGCTAGATCTGAGTTCCTGAATCAGGAGCCGTCAGTACTCGTGGCATTATGCAAGTTAGCCTCAGAGTTTCAGTGTCCTTAACTGTGATAATGGAGATAATGCCTGCCTTCAAGGGCTTCAGTGAGGATTAATCAGCCAATACGGTGAAAGATCCTCACACAGTTCCAGAATTTTTCCTTATACAATCTTTTGCAGATGGGATTAAAAGCCATTTTCCTATTGTGATAATCATAGAGCCCTAGGAGGGAGAAGTTGAGTTATTATAATTGGGGTCTTGGAAGGCAGTTTCTCTCTAGACTCGTGTAAACTATGGTATTCACATTTGAATATTTTTAAGCTACCAGTTGTTGGATATCTACTGTCTCAGATACTGATCAAGGTGGGAAAACATACAGAAGAACAAATCAATGTTTCTGCCTTCAGAGAGCTTCTATTCTGGTGGGGAGATAATAAGCTTGTGTGTGTGTGTGTGTGTGTGTGTGTGTGTGTGTGTGTGTGTATTTGTGGGTGAATAAAATGCCATATAAAGTGCTATGAAGGAAAATAAAGCAAGGAATTAAGAATGGCCAAGGCTGCTGTTTTAAGTTGGGTGATCAAAGACGTTCTCTCCGAGGAGACATTTGAAGTGACCTGAATGAAATGAGGAATGGGGCCCTAAAATCCTGAGGCGAGCATGTTCCAGGCAGAGGGAAGTGAAATGGGATGTTCAGAAACAACAATGAGCAGGGCATGTGGGTAAGGGGACAGTGACAGAAGCAAGGTCAGCGAGGTAGGCAAGAGCCAGTGCAGGGGGCCTTCGGGGTCACCGCAAGGACCTGGGGCTGGTTTAAACAGTAAAAACTCACGCTCCATGTTATGTTTTATGATATCGCTCAGAGTCTTGGTATCAGGCCGAGCAGTGCAACGACCACACCTAGATCATAGAGGCTAATAAAAGACTTTGCTAGTGTCTGGCCTTTTAAGTGTTTGGGGCAGCTAAGCTGTAGTTTTATTTGTGTGGGAAGCACACCACAATGAATTGAAACACATTCTAGTTCCCACATGTCAAATTGCTGATGAGAACAGAACGAGCCTAGGCTGCCCCATCTGGTGAGCTATTGATCGCTGGGGTTGACTCAGTTCATCGGGTTTGGCCGACAGTTATGTTTTTCTGTGTGTCTCTTTAGGACAAAGTGAGAGCTAGACTTACCTACAGGCATAGAGACACCCCAAGTCCCTTCAGTTTTGCCATCTCTCCCGTATTTTCTAGGAACCTAGCTAAGGTGAGTAGAAGGGCATGTGAACTGTTAGAATTCAGATAAATTGCCAGTCTCTGCCTTCCACAGAGATCACCCCATATCCTATGTGAGTCTTTCCTCAGAAGAGGGGCTACTAGGACATTTGGTGCAGGTTCTCTGGGACTGAGGATGCCTTTTACCTGATGTTACAGTGACATTAAAACCAAGAGGTAACAAGAGAATCCAAACCAGTTGTAAAAGCCAGAAGCAGATGTCCAGAACTGATGGGCAGAGCAAGTTGAAGACTGACAAATCAAGAACAAAGACTCCAAAGGCAAAGGAAATCTCAGGTAAATATTGAAGACAGGTACTGTTGCCTACAGATAGGTTTAGTTTAAAATTTTTTTTTAAACCCTCACCCAAGGATATTTTTTCCATTGCTTATCAGAGAGAGTGGAAGGGGGAAAGAGAGAGAGAGAGAGAGAGAGAGAGAGAGAGAAAGAAACATCGATGTGAAAGAGACACATCGATTGGTTAACCGGGGCCAGGGATTGAGCCTGCAACCAAGGTACGTGCCATTGGCTGGAATCGAACCCAGGACCCTTCAGTTGGCAAGTTGACACTCTAACCACTGAGTCAAATCAGCTAGGGCCACAGATAGGTTTTATGTGCTTATTGAGGTGGTATAAGGGTGGGCCAGCTTTGTTTAAAGTGCCAGAAATGAAGGCTCGTGACCAGGTTTGGGGATCAGCATTAGGTCTTTTGTTTTTAAGTTTTTTTGGTTTGTTTTTGTTTGGTTTAGATCCCTTCAGGCTGACACTGGGCCTTCCTAACTACAAAGCTCTGCAATGGAACATTATGGAGCTAGTGACAACAGTCAGCTACAGGGAGCACCTCCAATAAGCCTGGAAACTGCAGTGCTGGCAGAAAAGGGCATTCTAAAAGGTACTCAGGCCAGATCTGTAAATCCCCTTTTTCTTCAAAGCTTTTCTACCCCCATGAGCCGAAGGAGAGCATGATGGTGCCCCACTGTTACCTCCCTTTCAATCTCAGGTGGGCTCTGTAGTTCCCTGTAGCTGGTGGCCACATAGGAGTTAGAAAACCAGATCAGCAGCATTACTAGCTGAAACCATCATGTCAGATTACCCTTTTCCATGGCCAATTAGAAAGGTGATTCTCTGATTTTTGAAATGACCTAGATCTAGCTAAAGAGGCCTTTTGGAAACAAATGGGGTAGAGAAAATTAGCTCCTTGGGGGAAAGAAAATAAAGTTGGAACCTTACACCGTATTACAAACCAAAAAAACAAAAACAAAAAATCAAGTAGAGTTCAGAATATAGCAATTTTTTTAACCCATAAAAAATAAGGTAAATATAATTAAATAATTATAATAAGACTCGAAATGGACCAAAAAAAAGTGGAAGAAATCGTAAAGGGAAAAATCACATGTTGACAAAATTGAAAACTTCTATATGTCAAAAACAATCACCAAAAAAATAAAAAAGTCAAATGACAAACTTGGAACATTATTTTCAACAAATTTTAAAAACAAGGGAATAATATACTTTATACCCTGTCTCTATCTGTCTCTACATATAGACTTAATTTATATATTTATATATTGTTTTATATTATATAATTTACTATAATTTAATAGATATATTTAATTTAATATACATTAGCAGATGAATGAATTAAAAAACTGTGGTACATTTACACAATGGAATACTATCCAGCTATAAAAAGGAAGGCTATTTTACTCTTTGAGACAACATGGAGAGACCTGGAGAGTATTATGCTAAGCGAAATAAGCCAGTCAGAGAAAGACAAGTATCACATGATCTCACTTATATGTGGAATCTAATGAACAAAATAAACAAAAGAACAAAACAGGTCTAGAGGCCCTAGCAGCTTTGCTCAGTGGTTAGAGGGTCAGCCTGCAGGCTGAAGGGTCCCAGGTTCAATTCCAGCCAAAGGCATATACCTCGGGCAGGCTCGATCCCTGGTACAGGTTGGGGCATGTTCGAGAGGCAACCAATTGATGTGTCTCCCCCACATCGATGTTCCTCTCTCTCTTTCTCTCTCTCCCTCCCCCCTCCCTTCCACTCTGAAAAACAATGGAAAAAATATCCTCGGGTGAGGATTTAAAAACAAAAAACATCAGGAGACACTGAAACATGCAATAGACTGACCTATTTCAGAGGGAAGGGCTGGGAACAGGAAGAGATTAACCAGAGAAGATATATGCATATATGCATAGCCCATGGACAAACAATAGTGTGGGGAAGGCCTGGGGAGGGAGCTGGAGGGGGAGAGGGAGTCAACAGCAGGGGGTGGGGTGGGGACCATCTGTAATACTTTCAACAACAAAGATTCTTTTAAAAGTCAATAAGAAAAACACTAATACTTCAATAGAAAAATATGTAAACCATTTACCCTTTGTATTAAAGAAACACATGAAAATATGGACTACGTTTAATGCCTCACATTGAAAAAGTTTTTTGTTTTGTTTTAAGTTATAATATGCCCTGCTGACACAATTTTAATGGCACTTTTATATGGTGCAGGTGGGTTACATATGGAAAGGACCTTTCTTGAAAGCAATTTTAAAAATATGATGTGAAAGAGAAATATTTTAAATATTTTAAAAACATATTTTAAAAATAAAATATGTGGAAACTGCATCAGCATATAAAAATAAAGGAGAGGTCAAATAAATTACAGTGCATCCAGAGTATGGAACATCATGTAGTATTAAATACAACATTACCAAAGTCTATCAATAATGTGGGGGAAAATGCTCATAAGTATTAATAGAAAGAAAAAATAAAGATACAAAATTGAATAAAGAATAAACTATACGAAGAGTAAATATATGTAAGGAAATGCATTGAGGCATTTCTCTATTTTTCCACCTTTTTTTAAAAAATATGTTTTTATTTATTTCAGTGAGAAGAAGCGAGAGGGAGAGATTGAAACATCAATGATGAGAGCCTCCTGCAAGCCCCCTACTGGGGATTGAACCCCAAACCTGGGGATATGCCTAGACTGGAATCAAACCATGACCTCCTGGTTCAAAGGTCAGTGCTCAACCACTGAGCCACGCCAGCTAGGCTATTTTCCACCTTTTCTACCACAAGCTCAGTGTTCCCTTTAAGAGTCTCAGGCATGAGATCAGGCTCCTCAGCCCTGTGCTCAGGAAGACACTTAAAATCTACTGCATTTTGATCCTTAGGAAGGTAGTTTATAAACTGATTCCAACATGGATGTGATCTAACAAGGGAACACAATGTCAAAAAGCTCATCCCTGGCCTGTGCTCCTCAAGCACATTTCTGAACTAAAAAGTTTAGGGTAAAGATCAATTGCTGAAGCAATAAAAGTTTTTTGAGAGAATTTTCCTATAATTATTCTTTAAATTCAGCCCATGATGCAGAAGAGTTGATGCATATATTTTTAAATGGTTATGAATTTTGAATTTTCTTTTCCCTCCTTCATAGCACATTCCATGGATTAGAGGGGAAAAAACCAGGAAGCCAAAAGTCTCTAGGGATTTATTTGAGGGTCACATACCCAGGGCTTTGCATTTCTCCCTGGGCTGCTGGGCAGGTGAGCCAAGACAGAAGGGGTGACTCAGCAGTTTAGGGGCTAGGGGAGGCTGACTCCATGCTGAAGCCTGGTTGTTTCAGTCTACTAAAAAATTAGTGAGTGTGTGCACTGCCAGGGCTTGGCGCATTTAGAAGCGCATGTCCAGAGACCCCCATCTCTGCTTGAGCCCCACTCTGAGTACCTATCTCCTCCTGCAGCCCCTAGAGCTCCTCTTGCAGGCTCTGTCCTGGACCGGTTTCACATAGCCTGTGAGCCAGTGACCTTCATCGGGTCCTTACTGGCTGAAAATAGCCTCTGCAACTGCTGCTTTTCCAAGATGCTCAGGGGAGAATAGGGACAATGATAGAGCTTAGGTGAGAATGACAAGTATTTCTCAGCATATAGTCTGAGGACCAGGTAGCATAAGAATCACCTGGGGAACTACTAAAATCTTTCTGTTTCCTACTCACCCACCGCATCTGACTCGGAGGTAGTGATACCATTGGTACTAACTGGTCATGAACAATTGGAAAGGAGCAACGGGAAGGCCAGGTAATAAAAGCATGCCATTTGTGCCAGGAAACTGCTGTTCAACACTCTCCAGATCTGTTCCCTGCCCAACCTGGGGGAAGGGACTGGACAAAGGAAGAATAGACACATGCTCCTGATTACTCTATGGTTCTAATTTCTCTTAACACAAGGAGCTCCCCAAATATCCTAGCAAGAGGTAAAGCTAATGTTTCAGGGTCTCCTGCAAGGCTGGGAGCCCAAATTGAGAGATTCAGGAATTAAAACCCAAGTGAAGAACAGACCGTGGTTATTCACATGTGCTATTTTGACAGCAAGGTGTCTGTGACTTACTGGAGTGACAGAGCAGAGCATTTACAAATCACTTCCTGATATGGGCTGAGACGGTAAGAATCAACCAGATCAGATCAGCATCGCAGGGACTGGGGTAACCTGCAACCCGGAGCTCCACCTACATCAGGAATTTGGGGCTCAGCATAGCCAGATCTTCTAATTTTTCAAAAAATGGCAGAAGTTCAGATATTTGCATAAAACCTGCAGCTCTGTTAATGTTCGAAACTAATTTTACAAAGAGAAGACAGTTCCATGTGCCAAACAGAACAGGTCTGGAAACTGGATTCCTCCCACTGGCTGCCAGTTAGGAGCCTCTGAGCCCTCACCTTTAAGCCTTGAAGGACACACTTGCTAGAGATGAAATATCTCCCTGAGAATCAGGTCATAGGTGGAATTCTTCTCCCTCAATTTAGGGGAAAGTGTACAGTGCTAGAGTGGGTGGGAGGTAGCTCACAGGCCTCTTCCTCCTCTCTCTCAGGTGAAGGTGCATCTTATCAAAAGCTTCCCTCCCAACCCCCACTTCTATCCACTGCTCTGTTTATTTGGCACTAAACAAGGAATAAGTGGGAGAAACTGTTCTGAAATTTTTGCTGATGCAGAGCTGAAGGTTCTGTACTGTAACACAGTACAATTTTCTAACACACTGAAGCATGAAACTGAAATGCGTAGTTAAAACCCCGTTCCACCCTCCTGGATTTTGGACCAAGCCTGGGGCGATGCAGCTGTATTTACTCTCCCTGTATGTCCTATGGGGAGGAAGGAAAAGAAGAGCAGAGAGTAAGTGGGTCTAGAATGAAGCCCACAGCCATAGAAAACAACAGACATTCCTCCACAGCGGCCAGTGCCAGCAGCACAGCTTCTTAGTTTGAAGTGTCGTCTTCTGTAAACTCTGAGGGCTTTCTCAGGAGTTGAGACTCAATCAAACCTACACACTGGTTCTGATATTAAAGAAAATGCTTTGTTCTTAAAATTAGATACCCTGTCTTGGAAAACACTGGCATCCTAAATCCTGAGCTTTCCTTCCTGCAGTTTTCTAGCTCTTTCCACCCAGGCTCAGACGTAAGTGGCCAAGTAGCCACAGTGACCCAGCAGGGGAGATTAAATTTGATTTTTGTGAAAGCTAAAGAGAAACCTCTACAGTCCACCTTGATGAGACCTGACAAGGAGCCTCTGGGGTCAGACTAAAAGGAGCTGCTCTGGAAGAAACCTAGGCCTGCTACCTGCATCCCTCCCCACCCCCATTCTGCTTACACATAGGCAGATTTTTTTTTTTTTTAGCTTTATCAGCCTTTTAAGAAATCATACATAGATTTCCAGTTGACACTCCCGCTTTCTGCTCTCTCTCTCTCTCATTTCTTCCAGAGACGCCATCCTGGCTGTAGAGATAAAAATCAACAAATACCACATTCTTTCCATCCAGTCCACCATAAATTATGGCTGGGCCGAGCATGCGGGCCTTCTGGTTCTCTCCAGAATACAGGTATGTCCTGGCCTCACTGGTGGTTTAGTGGGTTTCCTGCTGCACAAACAGGAAAATGTCCCCCTCATGTTGTCTGGCCCCTCCCTGGGAACAGTGGAGGGCCTTTGAAACTTAACACGCATACTTGCTGAACCTAAAACCTGGGTCGTGGTGATTTACCTGTTTCTGTTTTCATAGGGCAATCTTCAGTGTTCTTTTGTGTGTTGGCTTTAAAAAAAAAAAAAAAAAAATTCTTGTTTATTTTTAAACTGTAATGCCCCTGACCTGTGACCCTGAGAGGATCTGACAATTATTTGTGCTCTTAAAAAAGAAGTTTCTTAACGTTTGGGAAAGTAGGGAGGAAAGAGAGAAAGCAGGAGAACAAGAGAATAATTTGTTCAAGCTAATTCTCTTCTGTCTTTTCTGTCTCACAAAAATTACTCCCAATTAAGTGATTATTTGGACCCTTCCTGCCTGTGGGTTAATCACACCCCTCCTCATCTCGCTCTCCTTCTTTTGCTGCCAGGTTTTTCTGTTATCTCTACCACAGGGAAGGGAAGAAAAAACTCAAATTAGTTCTCTTGGATTATACCAGAGAGGGTGGTGGGGTCCAATTCTTATCTTGGCCCTTCTTCTTAGAACAATGGGGTAGTTTCCTCCGAGGAGAGCACTCCTTGCTGAGAGCAATTTGGGTACTTCTGTGAGGAAACTTCCTTGAGTGAGCCCCTTGAGAGCGAGCCAGGACTCCAAGGCAGGAGGGCTTAAGGGAAAACTGAGGGGGACTCAGTGGGCCTGACAAGCCATTGACGATATAGGGGGAAGTTCAGAGGGAGAGAGGAGATTAGTGGAACTCCATTGTTTGGGGCAGGGAGACGGGGAGAGAAGCCACCTGGAGTGTCAGGCAGGCCTGGGCGGGCAGATGTGGTGAGGCAGAGCTTCCTGAACTTGATTGTACATAGGAACTACCCGGATCTGAGCCCGAAGGTCTGGGGTGGGAGAGATTCTGCATTTGTGACAGGTTCCCTAAGAATGCTGGTGCTGCTTTACCACATCGGTTAACCACGCTTTGTGAAGCCAAGCGGTAGAGTTTTTGGGGAGCTAGACACAGCAGGTGAGATGAGGGGCAGGAGAGAGCAGGCAAAGCAGTCTGCACTCGCCGTTAAGGCAACAGATGGATAGTCTTGCAGGGAAGCAGCCAAGAGGAGAGCAAGACCCCCCTCCCTAGCCCCCCTCCACCCCCTGCCATGGTGGATAGACCTGGTTTCAAATCCTGACTCTGCCACTTATTTACTGTGTGGCTTAAGGAACTTATTTCATCCCTCTGAGCCTTAGTTTCTTCATCTGTAAAAACAAGGGTAATAAAATCTCCCTCGGCCATTTCACAGGCCTACTCTAAGGGTTAGATGAAATATATACGAGAAAGTTTTTTTAGATGCCAAAGTACTTTGCAAATGTAATCTATGATTATGTTGTAATATGGCAGAGTTTCACCCACATATGAGTAATAGCTACATCTAACTATGTTTCTCAGAGGATTGGGCATCACTCCCATGAGTGTGAAGAGGGGCAGATCCTATCTATTTCTCCATCCTTCAAGAGTACACACGCTCTGGTCCTTGCCCTGGGCCTTTCCTATCTCTGGCTCAATATCAATCATTTCTCTTGTTTTATTGGATGATCATGCCTTTCTGAAAGAATGAAGAACTCATTTGTGTTGATGGAACTCCTGTTTTCTGTTTTGAACTATCTCACATTTCACCTCCACTCGGGGCAGAATAGTTGATTTTCCTGTTTGACATGGAACTAGAGGCCCTTTCTTTAGGGAACTCCAATGGATAGGTTGCAAACAGTTGCAGATGCCTTCTCCGAAAAGCAGGGCTCATTTTCCCTCAAGTTTGACAGAGAGTGATAGTGCCCCTCCCACCAGACTTAGTATATTCCGTACCCTGTCCCCTCAGCACCACACACAGGCACCCCAGGTCTCCGTGACTCCAATTGCCCAGGGGAAAGGGGGAGGAGACTCTGGCAAATGGAATTTTCTGTTTAGCTCACTGCTATATCTAGAAAATATGTCCCCCCCATTCTTATAATTAAAAATCTCTCTAAAACATCGCTCTCTGATTTGCTACCTAAATTAGGAGAATATCCTGAACAATTAAAGTTTTTCTGAAGATCAGGATTTTGTAACATCTGGGCCATCATCCTGAATATCATCACTGGTTACACAGTGGTGCTAAGATGTAGACAGGCTCCAGGTTGATTTTTTAACTAAAGCCCACATTTTTCTCCTGCACGGATAACACCTAACAGGCAAGCGGTATGACAACTGCTTAACAAGCATTCCTTTATTTAATCCTCAAAACACCAACCAATCACAACAAAACAAAAAACCCATGAAGCTGATTTGTTACTAACCCTCCTTTACTCTTATACTTTATTGATAGACTAGCTTCATATAAAATTGTTAGGCTTTAAATAATTTTCTCTGAACATTTTTTTAAATCCTCACCTGAAGATACATTTATTGATTTTAGAGAGAGGAAGGGGGAGAGGGGGAGAGAGAAACACCCATGTGAGAGAGAAACATCGGTCGGTTGCCTCCTGTACGTGCCCTGACCGAGGATCGAACCCACAGCCTTTTGGTGCACAGGATGGCGCTCCAACCAGTGGAGCCACCTGGCCAGAAACCCACTTTTATTGAAGAGGAAACTGAAGTTCAAAGAAAGGACTTAATTTACCAAAGGTCACACACATAATAAATGGCCTTGGAGGGATTTGAAGGTAAGTCTGTGTGGTAAGTAAAATAATAGCCCCCTAAGGATGTCTGCACCCTAATCCCAGAACCTGTGAATATTTGCCTTATTTGGCAAAAGGGACTTTGCAGATGTGCTTAAATTAAGGGCTTTGAAATGGGGACATTATACTGGGTTATCTGGATGGGCCCAATATAAACACAAGAGTTCTCATAAGAAAAAGAGGGAGGCAGGTGAATCAGAAAAGTGATGATGGAAACAGGTCAGAGTGATGTGGGGCCACAAGCCAAAGAATACAGACAGCTTCCTGGAGCTGGAAAGGCAAGGAAATGGATTCCCTCCAGAACCTCCAGAGGAACACAGCCTAGATGAGCCATTCCGGACTTCCGACCTCCATTCCCATAATTTATAAATATGGGCTGGTTTAAGCCACTAAATTTGTGATGATTTCTTACAGCAGAAATAGGAAACTAATACGCCTATTGATATGAGGAGTAATGGGGAAAAAATAAGTCCAGTTTTGTCTATAAGTCATATATATGTTGCTGTTAGACATTCCTGGTTTTCCATGTAGATTTAGGGAATCATAATTTTTTTTAATGCTCAGAGTCTGAACTCTTAACCACTGAGCTGAACACCCCACCTTTGTCCCCCAAAGCCCTTTGTTGTTTGAAGGTTGTTTGTAGCTAGAATTCTGGTTTAATAGGGATTGCTGCAGAGAGGTCTATAAAGTTTATTTGTATTAGAAATTATTGGTGAGACTACTTGAATATCATCTTTCTCAAAGAGTAAATAGTGTGAATAGGTTTATGGAGGTGTCAATTTGAGGGCAGATGGATGCTGGAAAGAGAAGGAGGGACCCATGTGGCTAACCATGATCAGACTGGGCGATTCTGACCTAGCAGAGAAAATGAATGGAGAAGCCTTTCTGAGCTTCAGTCTTTCAATCAGATAGTCACAGCCTGTGGGGAATAGAAGCGATCCCTGAGATAGTCATTCAGCCCCTTCATTTTCCAGATGAGGAACTTGGTTCCAGGGAGGAGAACTGCCCTGCCCAAGACAATGAGTGAGTCCTGGGCCAGAACTAGGACCCAGACCTGGATTCTAATCCCTGTTTCCTTGCTTCACCTGCTTCCCTCATTTTGGCACTTGGTGTGTTTTGTGTACACTAATTGAGCATTTCACATAAAAAAGGTCATAGTTTGGTCGCTGAAGGTGATATTTGTAGACATTCTCTCAGATCACCAAGAAATGTGCACACTTGGCCAAGAAAACCCATGCTGCTATAACAAGTTTACTCAGAGCTACATGTGTTATAAAATAAGTCATTGTTATAGCACATCTTTGACATGTTTAGTTCTTGTAGAATTACCTATGATGACAGTGGCAAAGTTAATCACCTGCCTGTTGGAACATACATAAATCCACCCACATGTTGACATAAGATAGACGAAACTAGGTCAAAAATCAGTCCTTTACCCAAGCCCCCAAGCTCACACACACACAGGCTTGAAATCAGTGAACCCAGAGACCCAAGATATCCATCTGGGCTTGTGGATTTCAATCCAGCCTCCTGTACACGTACACACACATACACATACATACCCACCAAAAAAATGCATACCTGGTGACCACAGATATACTTAATTCTTTCTAATCTGCTTTCCAAAATATGAGCTCATTTTTAATTTACCTGAGTGCTTACTATATGCCAGGCATTGATCTAGGTACTGGGAATACATAAATGAATTTATCCCAGTTCCTGACTTGGTGGAGCTCCCATTCTAGTTGGAAATTTTACCAATGAGGAAACAACCAGAGTGCTTAATAGGCCCAAGGACACACAGCCTATCGTTATCTGAGTGGACCAGAGCCAAGGTCTCTTCCCCTTCAAGCTTTTTGGACAAGTGTAATCTGTCAATGGGCTGCACTAGAATTACCTGGGATTCTTGTTTAAAATATGAAAATTTCTGGCATTCTGAGAAGGAGGATGGGATATTAGGAGGAAGAGTGTGGCTGGGAAATCCGAATGTTTAATGAGCTCCTCTGGTGACTCATGTACACTCGGGTTTGTAAATCTCTGAGTAGATCCAGTTGTCAATGGGTCTCCACCCATCTGTACGTAAGAATTGGCTGGAGCATTTAAAAAAATACAGTGGAAACTTGGTTCTCGAATTTAATTCCTTCCAGAAGGCTGTTTAAGAAGTGATTTGTTCAAAAATCTAATAATTTTTTCCCGTTAGAAATAATGTAAATTGAATTAATTTGTTCCAGACCCTCAAATGATTCCTGTTTTAACCTTTCTTATATACAGTACATGTCTAATGCACTGTTAAGTCTCTAAACAAACACTTCTTTTCTTAAATTTATCTAACTACCCCCTACTGAGACAGGCCAGTAAGCCAGGACAAGTGGAATAAGGAAACTGAGACAGACAGCAGAACAAACTGACAGAGCAATTTACAGCAGACACAGGTCACCTCCTTAGAAATAACATCTAGGCCTCAGTTGTATTTCAGCTCCAGACACAGAAAAGGAGCAAAACCAGGTGGGCGACCCCAGGACCAGCTGCAATGACTAATGACCCCCTGCCCTGACACTGACCAACTAGTGGAGACCATGACCCTGAAGGAGCAAACCTAGAAAACTGATGAATATTCTGCTGAAACACTCCCCTGAGACCTCCCCTAAGATTCCCTCCTGTAAGAGAGAGATACAAGCCTCAAGACAAAGGACCCAGCGAGTGCTCTCCCTCTGGGGGGCATGTCTGTGCCTTTCCCTTCCCTCTCCCTTCCCCCACAGGCTTACATTACCTAATCTCTAAGGGACCCCACAACACTTGCAACCAGGTCAGCAATGGACAGTGGCAGTTCATCCTGAGCAAACTGCCTGATCCTGTCCCCAAGGTCCCCTTTTCTCTGACTTCTTAGTGAGCCATAGCAGCCCGGCCTAGGCTCAGTTCCCCAGCCCTTCCTTGTTTCACGTCCCAAGCTTCACCTGGACTTTTGCTGTGAAATTTTTCCTGCACAAAGTCAAGAACCCGCACACTACCCGCAGGCCCCAGGCAGACTCATTCAGGGCCAGGTCCCCTGGGCCAGGTCCCCTGTCTGGTAACAGTAGTCACTAAGTTTTTCTTAAGTCTTCACTTTAGATGCTGTTATTTATAGCACAGGTAAGTAGCAGAGTCTTATGTACTCAGTCCCTGGGATCTTCAGTTGCTGCCATATCAAGGAACCATTTAAAGGATATTTTAAATGAACAGCTTACAAACCCCAACAATATCTATTTTTTAACCTGTAGTATCTGTATCTTAATAAACTGCCTCAAATCTGCATTTTGAAATGAGACGTTATAGAAAAATTAATAACAGCAACAGAAAAGGTTCTGTTCACCACACGGAGACATGTTTTTATAAGTGGGATGAAAATCATTTCCTCTTTCGAAGCCGCAGGGCCATCCAGCTGTCAGTTCCTTTCACTGGGCTGGCCGGGGAAGGGGAGGTGGTGGACGCTTTTCCTCTGTTCTCTTAGGGTTTAGTCACTGGGACCTGTGAATTAAACTGACAAAAGACAGATTGACAGGAGAAAGGCATGCAGATTTTATTGATGTTAATATATTTTTTAAAAATATGTCTTTATTGACTTCAGAGAGAGGAAGGGGGAGAGAGAGAGAGAGAAACATCAATGATGAGAGAGTCATTGATCGGCTGCCTCCTGCAGGCCCCCTGCTGGGGATGGAGCCCGCAACCCGGGCATGTGCCCTGCGGGGAACTGAACTGCAGTCTCCTATATCATAGGTTGATGCTCAACTGCTGAGCCCAGCCGGGCTGATGTTAATATTTTTACATGCGCAGTGGCTTCACAAAAAAGAAGTGAAAACCCAAAGAAGCAATTAGACTTGGGAGCTGATATATCATTTTAACAAAGGGTAATAGTGGAGAAGTGACTAGACAGAGGAAAGGGGATCTGGGCTTCTAGGGGCAATAAATTGTGTGAGAGTAACTAGGAAATAAATATACAGGGGAAACTGGTGGAAGACAGAGATCAGGGTTATTTTAGTAAGATCTTTTATGCAGATTCATCTTGGTGTTGGCTTTCCATCTACAGTGATAAGGGTCACTCTCCTTACCCTGATACAGGAGGTAGGGGAAAATTTATGCCACCTTCACAGAGAGAAATGTATGCCCTGCTTTAAAAGGGGGGGAAGGGCAGAGAGCTCTTCTTACAGCTGCTGTTTCTCGATTGCTTTCAGCTCAAAATAACCAATGTACTAAAGTGGCATATTTGAGGTAGCATCTCCTGATGCCCTTCACCACATCACCTGTCATCCCTCTCACCCTGTGGCTGTGCTCAGAGATCCCTGGGTTTTCAGTGCTGAGCTCCCAGGAAAGTTACGCTTGTCCTGTTTGGAATCACACTCTGCTAGTAAGGACACAGCCACTTGTAAGGAGTCCAGTGGATTCTGCTCTCCAGTTGTGTGTGTTCCTAAATGTCCTTCAGCCCTGAGAAACAAGTGCCACGAAGCCATGGAAGTCAGGTAGAGGGCAGTCAGAGGCCCTGGCAAGGAGGCTCTGCCCTCCTCCACCACCCCAAGTTCTCCAGGAAGTGGCTCTCAAACTAAGCATGCATAAGAATTACCTGGAGGGCTTATTTAAAACCCAGATTCCAGGGCTCTGCCTCAGAATTTGAATTCAGGAGATCTAGGATGCCAGCAACTTGCTTTTCTAATAAGCTCCCAAGGGTGACCCCTCTGCTGGTCAGGCAACCACACTGAGTAGCACTGCCCTAGTGTTAGGACTATCCACCTTCCAGTTGGGCTGACAGTGGAGAGAAAGGAGCTGCTGGGGGCAAAGACCCACTCAGGACCTGAGGGAGGAAGGGGGCCATGCTCATGTCCGGTATCTAGGAGCTAGAAAGAAAACAGCTGGGGTTTTACATAAACTAGTATTCATCAGGATTCTGGCAGGAAACAGATGGCACACTTAAATGGGGTAAGAAGGGAGTCGAATACAGGGACTGTCTACAAAGGTGTGGCCAGGATGCAGTGAATTCCACAAAGGACTGGTGAAGCACCTTGGTGCTAGCATCAGTGAGACCTGTTATCGGCCTAGGCACCTAAAGGGACAAGGAGAGGAAGCTGCTACCAGAAATCTGAAACAATAGCTGTAGCTCCAGAGAAGCTTCCTCAGGGGAGCTGTGGTTTTTGGCAGATGGATGAAGTCAACCTCATGTCAACCCAGCAGGTAGGATCCTGCCTGGGGGATAAATACAATCAATTCTCATTATTCAAGGTAGTTCTATAAAGTTTCTGCAAACACTGAATTAGAGAATACAGAGTCATTGCTCCTAGGGGACGCACAGGGTTAGATTCCTGGGAGTCTCCAGCCACATGATTTTTATCAACTGATCAATACATAACCTTTTTTTGTGTGCATTTCTACTTAAAGACACCTTATTTAATATGTATTATTGACTCATTAAATTTAAACTCATGGTCAATGGCGCTGTAATTCATGCCTGAGTGAAGCTTTTTAACACATGATTTTCTCCATAAGGAACACTAGGCAGGCCTTTAGCATGTTTCTTGGGGACCATTTTAAACAGTAAGATCACCAACAAAACCCACAAAAGTGCAGAGAACATGGCACTAACTAAACTGTGAAAAGCACAGCTGTTTATAGTTTGAGAGCCAAAACAAGGAGGCAAAACATCTCCTTGTTTGAACTCAGCGGAGAATGTGCACGTCCAGTGACTAAGATTTACCACTCTGCGTGTCTATGAATGACCATGAACTCACCATGAGCATTGATTGGGGAGTTATAAATAGATTTTAGCAAGTAGGCAAATTCAAAACTACAGAATCCACAAATTAAGGAGGGCCAATTCCACCTGGACTTCACTCGTCTTTCTCCCTCTAATTCAGTGATTTTTTCAACCAGTGTGCCACAAGAAATTTTAAAGCATATAATATCTGACTGTGTATTCCGGGGCACTGACCTCTTTTTCTTTAGATTGTCAAATAAAAAAGAAATGACAACAGCCAACATAACAATAGCCATCGGCGTAAATTAATCAAAATTATAGCTATTTTTTGGTCAGATTGGCAAAAAATATATTTTTTTGGTGTGCCACAGAATTTGAGTAAAGTTTATGTGTGCCGTGAGATGAAAAAGGTTGAAAATTGGTGCTCTAATCTATTGGTGCTTCCCGTCATTGTCCTGAAACCAACCAGAGGACAAATGAACCTGTGGGCACAGTTTTATAAAGCTCAGCTTTCTAGGGTATCAGGAAGGGTGGGAAAAGGTGGAGAGTGGATCTGGAGAGGATCTAGAAAATGTTCAGCACACCACCCCTTGTTGTTTGTTGTCCCCCCCCAGGGGTTCTGCCCATTTTACAAGCCGTTAACTCATTCATTCCCTCACTCATTCATTCACCAAGTGTTTCTTGAGCACCTGGCACTAAGCTATACACCATGATCTGTGTAGTAGAGGGTTAAAAAGTTAGAAGCTATCGTCCCCATGGAGATATCTGGGTGCTTCCTACAAATATTTTTGGTGCTCAGGAAACAGCAGGACGCAAAAAAAAAGTCCCTGCCCTGACAGAATGCACAGACCAGAGCAGGAAAAAGACCAGTGAGTAAGGACCTTGCCCTTGGATGGTAAGTGGAACTTGTCTAGGGAACACTGGGGGGCCCCAGAGCTGATCTGGGCCGGGAGGCTGACCCTGGGACAGTCAGGGAGAGCTTTCTAGAGGCAGGAAAGAGTGTGGTTGGAAGGACTCTGAGTCAGTGCCTGGAACCCACAAAAGGAGAAGTAAAAACGGTGAGGGATGAAGCCATGTTCGTGCACAAATGTGATTACGTTTTGTGTTTAAATACTGGGAAGGGCCATTGAGAGGAACAGATAAAGCACCTAGGAGCTCCCAGGAGGCTAAGGTCACACTGAACTGGCCCTAAAAGAATGAAAAGGACCAGACGAGGTATTTCAGAGCTCCTGGAGTTCCTAAAGGACAGACTCGCTTCGTTTCTCCCCATCCTCTGTGCCCGCCACACACAGTGCCCAAGTGTCACCACGCGGGTGGCACTCATTCTTCTAGCCCACAGCTGCCTTTAATTGCGCAGGGAGGCCCACCGCCCCGTCTTGAGCTTGGGAGTCAAGTTGAAAGCAAAGTTCCCTAAAGAGAGACTCAGAGCTTAAAAAGGGTAAAATTGCCTGGGACAAAAGAGGCACGGGGAGCTGTTCCAATCATGTCATGCAGAATGGCCCTCTTTGCCCTCATGGTGGCCTTGAGATCAGAGAAATCACTGCACAGACTTTCCGGGCTCAACATCAAGTGGACACACTTAGTAGAAGTTAGGGGAGGGGAGGGGAGGGGAGGGAAGGGGAGGGGAGGGGGAGGGGAGGGAGGGGAGGAAGGGGGGGAGAGGAGGAAGGGGAGGGGAGACGAGGGGAGGGAGGGGAGGGGAGAGGAGGGAAGGGGGAGGGGAGGGGAAAGGGGGGAGCGGAGGGGGGGAGCGGAGGGGAGGGGAGGGGAGGGGAGGGGAGGGGAGGGGAGGGGAGGGGAGGGGAGGGGAGGGGAGGGGAGGGGAGGGGAGGGGAGGGGAGGGGAGGGGAGGGGAGAAACAGCAAAACCTACATTTCCTTCACTGTGGCACTGGACTGGCTCCAAGCTGCGGTTCCTTGTACTCACCGAGGCCGGGAGTTCACCATGGCCCTACTGTGTGCCGGCCTCGGCACTAGGCCCTCTGACAGACATGAAGTCATTTCCTACTTCCAGTAACTCTGAGAGCTGGGCATTATTTCCTCCACTTAACGGATGAGGACTATGGGGCCCAGAGCTTAGTAACCAGTTCCCCCTGCAAGCCTGAGACTTGAATTTGAGCCCCTGCCTCCTGGTCCTGTCCTCTCTCTTTCTTTTTCATTTTGCTCCCTCCTTTCTCTTCCTTTTCCTGATTAGTAAGGAGGAAGCCCTCTGGAAACAGTATCTTCTCTGTTCTAAACAGGCCTTAATAGAGCTTTGTCATCTGGCAAAGATGCATTTTTGTTTCTGGGAACTCTGGGAGCTCTTGCTACCCTCTTGGGAGTGCCTTGTTCTTTCAGCCTTTCAAGCGTTTCCCACCCTTTGCACCATTTAAACCTAAGAGCTGTATGGGGATAGTTAGGGGAAGTTATTATCTCTATTTTATAGATAAGCAACCTGTGCTCAGACGAGTTTAGTGACTTATCTCAGAGTCACATACCCTTGACCTTGAGAGAAAATAAGAAAGGCTCTTTCGACTCCCAGCCTCTTTCCC